>NW_024429215.1:8909801-9069213 GCF_017639785.1 Mesocricetus auratus
ATGGATAACCATGCTTGAGGGGATTGTGCTGCTTCCACCGCAGCAAAGGCCTGTACCAACATGGCAGCTTGGAATTGTTGCGACTTCCTAATCCTGCATAGACACCACAGGCAGACAAAAATGGCTAACAACATCATGGAAATCATAACACCCACGCCAGCCCATTCCTTAATATAACTAAAAGCTTGATTAAGCATATTTAAAACAGCATTGACAGTGGGTATCTCCAGGCACGTAGCATTCAGGGAAATGATCTGACTAGTCAGGGTATCCATCAGGTTCTCGAACTCCTTACTCCAATTCCCCCAGAGGTATTCACTCAATTGCCAGCTCAGGTTACTATTTTTTGTGAAGTTCTCAGCCACCCTGGAGGTAATACACAAAGAAGAGAGGGAATGAATACATGCTAAGTTGGTCAATATTACCAAGGCTTCCACCTATTCTTGCAGAAGATCCACTCTTTGATTTGCTGTCAAGATGCCAGCTTTAAAATGACCATCAATAGATTTTAAAGTGGTCAATGTGGAGGCCGTCTTTTCCACAATTTCATTAACTGTCTCAGCAGTCTGAGATGTCACAACCATGGCAACCGCAGCTGTCATCGCCATTGCGGTGGACACAGCTATTGCCATGACTAGGGCCGCCGTTATCCCAAAATCTCTTTTCATTCTGAGCAGGTGAGAGATTGGGAAAGTCCCAGTATCTATTTTGACTGGGATAGGAACATATGTGGGAACTCTCATTACCACAGCTGTATTATAAGTACCATTCCAGCACTGACTTGTGATGCAGGTTGCCTCAGATGTATTACAAAAGATCGCGTCTCCTGTGGCATTGGTGACATTAGCCAGCAAAAAGAAGAATGGTGCTTTTAAGCACACTGGACTGGCAGGAACATTAAAATTGTTCATGATTTTATTTATAGTAACATTCTTAAAACACCCCTCGGGTCTCTAGTAGCAGAGATGTTAAGGAGCCAAACAGACAAATTTTGAAGAACAGCTAAGGGCTCTAGGGATGTGAAGGCTCCCCATTCATTAGATAGTACCTATTGAAACCAGGGCCAAGTATTTTTCTTACTTGTCTTTTGATTAGTCTGATAATAATATTTGCCCAAAAGAGGGGAAAACTCAAACCCTGGCACGATCTGCCTATCCTTATGATCTGGGCTATGGCAGGGCGTCCATTGAGGAGGGTACTCTAGATTGGGGGCACAATAGGGTAATACTTGATGGGCGGTGGAATTCCCTAGTCCAAATCGTGAGTTCGAGGGTCAGAGCCCCTCCATCAGCATTAGTAGGGTAGTAATGTTCGTAGCATTACTACCTCCACTGCCATTGACCAAACCTGAGGAAGCACCGGCACTTACTTGACTTAAAGCTTCATTGAGCATTGCAACAGGAATATGATTCTGACTCAGGGGATCAAGCCAATTGCCAACCGAGCCATTTTTCAACCATATGCATGGATTAGAATTATTTATGAGGGAAAAGCATAAGGCTCCTTGGAGAGAAACATTGGTTGCATTATATATAGCCTTGCTGGGATCTAAATCCACGCAGGGCAATCCTAATTCACAACTAGTGGAAAAGAAAACAGGCAAGACCTTAGACATAGAATGAACAGGTAAGGGAATTAGCCATGCTTTTGCTATGGCCACAACATTTTTTCATTGGCCTGAATCAGCAGCGGGGACGTCAGGGCCATCATCATCAACAGGAACATGATTGGAGGCTTCAACTTGCTTGTTGCACCGCATCATCAGTCTCTCTGGGATCCACACTGGATCTTGTTGATCCTGGGGAAAAACACAAGCAGAACCTCTCGCCCATGCTAACACTAGGTCTGGTCCATGCCATAGTCCCGTGAAGACATCTTTCCATTTGACATACCTGTTCTCCGCAGGGGTCTGATTCTGATGCCTATCTGCAGCAGACAGACCTTGAGCATCCATATTTAAAAAATTTAAGGTAAAGAGAGCTAAGGATAGTTGTTCCTTTGGTGTTCTACCATGGCCTATTCCCCTTTTTGTTTTAATAAACATTCTTTCAATGTGCGATGAGCTCTTTCAACTATTCCTTGTCCTTGGGGGTTATAGGGTAGGCTGTGGTTTAATTGAACCTCCATCTGTTTACAAAATGATTGGAAAGACTGAGCTGTGTAGGCCGGTCCATTATCTATTTTCAATTGCTGAGGTTTACCCCAGGCAGCCCACGCCTCAAGGCAATGCCCAATGACATTGCGAGCCTTTTCTCCACTCATAGGCGTAGCGTGAATAATGCCTGAACATGTGTCTATGGACATGTGAATGTATTTAAGATTCCCACACCCAGAAAAATGAGTGACATCCATCTGCCAAATCTTCAAGGGTAGTAACCCTCTGGGGTTAACTCCCACACCAAGGGGGTGCAAGAAAGTTACACACTGTTGACAATTCAATACTATCTGTCTAGCTTCTGCTCAGGATAGCTGAAATCTTTGCTGTAAAGTTTTCGCAGATACAAGAAATTGTTTATAAAATTGCTGTGCTTGCTCCGCGGGGGAAGCAAAAACGCATATTCTCTTCTAGTTCACAAATCTACAGCTTCATTGCCTTTTGATAAAGGTCCTGGAAAGTTAGTATGAGCCCTAATATGCTGTATAAAAAATTTCTGATCGCGATGCCATATCAACCCCTGCAACTCCAGTAGGAGCTTGCAAACTGTACTGTTTGGTTTAATAGACCCTGCAACCCCTAGGGCTCTAAAGGCATTCACAACATATGCTGAATCCGAAATCAGATTAAAGGAAAACGGGCAATTTCTAAATACTTTAAGAACAATTTTACACTCAATAATCTGGGGGGAACCAGGTGGATACTGAAATTGTATTGGATCCTGATGTTCTATCATATAAGCCCCGCAGCCTGTCTTCGACCCATCAGTGAAAATGTTTACGGCTCCAGGAATAGGAGCAGTCACAGTCATCTTAGGAAAAATGACCAGGTGTTCCTTAAAAAATGACATTAAAGGATGCTTTGGATAATGATTATCTATTTCTCCTGAATATCCACAGCATAGAATGGCCCATTCATCTACTGTCCCACAAAGGACCCTAACTTGTTGAGCTCTATATGGGATTATAATCTTACTCGGTATCCTCCCAAAGTATTGGAGACATTGTTGTATTCCCTTTTGTGCTAATTCTGCAATCGCTGTTGGAAAATGCTCAACAGTTTTTCCCGGGGAGGATCAGGAATGAATCCATAGCAATGGTCCATCTTGCCATAGCAAGGCAGAAGGCTGAGAAAATGTTGGAAGCACACACAAAAGAATATCCATGATTTCTCGCTAGCGTTTAAGGCTGGCATTTTATAATTCTGTCTCTACTTTCTTTAGTGCTTCTCGGGCTTCATTGGTTAACGGCCTAGGTGAATCTAAAGCTGAGTACCCATTAAGGATGTTATACAATGGTTTTAACTCATAATTAGGTGATTCCAAATAACACCTGATCCAATTTATATCTCCTAGCAACTTTTGAAAATCATTAAGGGTTCTCAAATTATCTTTTCTAATCTCTATCTTCTGTGGAATAACTGTATGAGCGAAAATCTTAGCCGCTAGATAATTAATAACTGTTTTATGTACATTTTCTGAAGCTATGACTAAGTTACCTATCTCAAGTAATTTCACCAATTCTAAGTATGCCTTGTTGAGCATTTCTTCATCCTTAACAGCCAATAGAATGTTATCCATATAATTAATACATCTAATGTTTGGAAACTCCTCCCTTAAAGGGGCAATAGCCTCCTCAACAAACAATTGATACATAGTTGGACTATTGGCCATTCCCTGAGGCAGCATTACCCATTCGTATCTCAAATTGGGCTGCTCATGATTACATGAAGGGAATGTAAATGCAAAGCGCTTTGAATCTTTGGCACATAAAGGTATAGAAAAGAAACAATCCTTAATATCTATAGAAATAATAGGCCAGGCTGTGGGCAAAGAGGTTAAAAGTGGAAGGCCACGTTGTACTGGGCCCATGTGCGTCTGCTGATTAATAGCTCTAAGATCCTGAAGCAATCTCCACTTGCCAGAACTTTTCTTAATTACAAAGATGGGAGTATTCCATGGAGACACAGAGAGCTTTATATGTCCCAAATTTAGCTGTTCTTGCACTAGAGTTCTGACAGCCTCCAGCTTTTCAGAGGACAGTGGCCACTGGGGAACCCATACTGGCTCCTCCGTTTTCCAGGTAATGGGAATACCTCCCCCAGTGGCCCCTAGGAAAAACCCAAACCTAGGTTCTTTGGTCCTTGCTGTGGAATAATGGGACTAGTGCGACCCTGCAGATGTTTTCTGAGACTCCGACCTGAGACGTATCCTATTTCTTTCATGATGTTTTGAGATGTCTCGGAATATTCATGGGTGAGCTTCAAACCCATGTTTTTTAGTAAGTCTCTACCCCACAGTGAAATAGGTAACTCTAATTTATAAGGCTGAAATGTCCCAGAGTTCCCCTCCTGATCTCTCCAAGACAACTGTCGGTCAATGATGTCAGGGGCCTTAGCATACCCTAACCCTTGTAAAGTTTGGGAGGAGAGTAGTATAGGCCAGCCAGGAGGCCAATCTTTGGTGGCTATGATGCTCTTATCATCTCCAGAATCTAATAAACCTAGAATTCTCTTACCATCTACTAGTAATTCTAAAGTAGGGTACTGGTCGAGATCTAGGGCAAGGAAGGTCAGGTTTGATCCCAATGGAATCAAAACCTCCTTCTCCCCTCTCCCTGGTTTGAGCTGGAAATTTATCATGTAGGCTTGGCAGAAGCAGCAGCTGTGCTATCCTGTCTCCTGGAGAAATGGCTGTAGTCTCTTTAGGGGATTCTACCATAATTTTTACCACACCTGTGTAATCAGGATCTATCACTCCTGGATGTACTCGTAGCCCTTTTATGGTTGCAGATGATCTCCCTAGAAGCAGGCCCACTGTACCAGGCTCAAGGGGTCCTTTAAAGTCATTGTCTACAAGTTGGACCCCCATCCTGGGTGTTAATATGAGTCTGATGGTGGTGCATAAGTCCAGCCCCGTGGAACCTGAAGTGGCTCTCCTCGGTCCCTCGGATGTCGAAGATAGGGCCATGTTTCAGGGTTCTGCTCTTGGGTTTGATTCTCCATGGCCCCATATATTTGTTGGCCCTGGGGTCGTGGGCCCTGCTGTCCATTTTTTGGACGAGCTTATCTATATCCTGAGCAAAAGGCTGTCCATTAATGTCTTTCACTGATCTACAGGCACTAGCCCAATGATTTCCTTTCTTGCACCTAGGGTACAACCCCAGCTTAGGCCACTGGGTGGACCACTGCCTCTGTTACTACTTCCTCTTTCAGGGCATTGCCTTTTAAGGTGTCCTTGTTTGCCACAGTTGAAACAGGCCCCTGCATTTCCTCCTTTCTTAGTTAGCTGCATCACTGAAGCTGCTAGGCCTGCATTGGTCAGTGCACCTCCTAACTCTCTACAGACCTTCATCCAGACTTCAAGGCCTTTACCTTTATATGGGATTATAGCAGCCTTACATTCCTTTGTGCACTGTTCATAAACCAACTGCTTAATAAATGGCATAGCAGTATCTGGATCCTCAAACACTCTTCCTGCAGCTTCTACCATTCGAGCCACAAAATCTGAGAAGGGTTCCATAGGGCCTTGTAATATCTTTGTTAGGTTTCCACTGACTTCACCTCTATTGGGCAGAGACCTCCAATCCCTAATGGCTATTTGGTTAACCTGATCATACACTTGAGGAGGATATCCTGTTTGTTGTTTCGCAAAACAACCCTGACCAAGTAACATGTCTACATCCCATGAAGGGTTACCAGCTGCGTGGTTAGCAGCACCTTAATCATTGGCAAATTCAATTTGGGAAGCTCTCCAACCTAAATATTGTCCTTGCGATAGACAAGCTCTTACCAAATTCATCCAATCGCCATGCAGAAGCGATTACGTGCTTCCACCTGGGCAATTGTAAAGGCTGCCCTCACCCCACAGGTGTGTACCAACTCTGCCAGGGCTTTGGATATTTTAAAGTCAAGCAGCTCATGATATTTCTGTTTTGTTACCATCCTGGAAAACTGGATAAGCCAGTGGCTGAGTAATCTGAAACTCGGCACGAACAGTGTGTCACACTTCCGGGCAGAAAGTATTGCAACCAGGAACTTGTAGTTCCTCTGGTGAACAGTAGGGTGGAGGAACAGTAGGGCGGTGCTCTTGCTTTGCAGTCACCATTTTAGGGTGCTGCGTCTCTGGCATTCTTAAAGAATGTTTTCCTATTAGCTCGACAATCTCTTCCTCCTCATCCTCTGCGAGGTCCTCCTCTGTTTCTGAATCTCCCCCCGATTCTTCTAATTCTATCCTCAGCTCCCTTAAGGAGGGATAGATTTGTTTCTTTTTCCCTTTCTGTTTCTTCTTCCTAACCTCACCTTCCGATTGTTCTGATCTTTCTTCCTGGAGCATCTCGAGGGCAACCTGTCCTTTCTCTATAGACTTTTTATTCCCCTCTTGATCCTCCAGACAAGTGCGTATCAGCCTCCATACTGGCCGAAATGTTTTCAGCGTTCCTTCCTTCCAAGCAAACTCCAGGTCTTTTCCCAGCTTATCCCAGCTAGCCATAGAGAGGTTCCCTGAAACTTTGAACCAGGGTGCAATGGCATCGCATTCACTCAAAAACCTCTGCAACGTGGCTTTGCTTAAGTTTAAATTTTTAGAAAGAAGCAGCTCTTGAAGAACCAGAAAAATTGGGTGTGATTGTGGCGACCCCATTATGCCTTTTTAAAGTCTACTCTTTTAGTTGGTGCACTCTGAAGGTGTGCAAGTTGGATAACAGCACCAAAAGACAAGAGCCTACACTACAATGTTAAGCATTAGCCAAATTATCACCACATAAGCGGGGTCCATTTACTTTACTCTCACTCTGCAAGCTAAAGCAGACACGAGGTCTTTTACTTTCAGTTCACCTTAGCTGTGAACTGTCTTGCTCCTAACAGGAGACCTTATTGCTCCTAACCGGAGACATTATTGCTCCTAACCAGAGACCTTATTGCCTCTTTACTGAGGTCCTTATTGCCTCTTTACTGAGGTCCTTATTGTCCTGCTTACCTCAGGAACTTACTGGTACCGCCCCGACTGTGAGAAGTTCTGACATCCCCGTATGGGCCACCACTTTGTCGAGAATACCTTCGACCAGCAAGAATGACTCGGCAACGAGGAATCTTCTTCTCACAGTTTTTTTGGGAAACTTGCTTACTGGGAGTGGCCCCGACCCCAGGAAGTCAGTGCTTAATATACTCAGCGGTAGCCAATCAACTACACCCAGGTGGCATGCTAGGATAGGTTGTCACCAAGCAGATCTAGAAGGATATGTGGCCTTACTCCTAATAAGGAGTTGTTTACTTACTGAGAGCACTCGCTGTCAGGCTGGCAGAATGCGGAAACTGGTGTCATCTTATGGATGTGTTACTCTGCAGCTCCCAACAAGGGATAATGCAAAATATTGGGGTTATTTTTCTTTTCCAAGTCGTGCAGTGGAACCTGTGATTCCTTATAAAATATAGGTTTGTCCAGTATGGACTGAAAAGGAATGTGTTCTCTTTATTACATAGACCAATTTTATATATTTATACAGGCACATGCTACAGTGCACATGTGAAGGTCAGAAGACAGTGCAGGAGAGTTCATCCTCTCTTTACACTCTGTGGATCCCAGGTTGTCAGGCTCAGGAATGAACCATATCATCATTACAATTTGGTGGCAATCATTGCTCTCTTTACCCCTATGAATACTTGTCTTTGTCACATTCCCTAGTAATGAATGAGAGGAATGTATTAAGTATGAAGAGGAGGTATGATTCTCCTAGAAGGCAGGGACATACCTACACATACATAAACACACACACACACACACTATATATATATATTATATATATATATATATATATAATATATATATATATATGTATCAGAATATCATTCTTTCTTACACATTAGTCTTTACAGACCCAGTGTAGAATCCAAGTCAACAGGGCAGAGTCATGAACAATTTTTCTCACAGAATGTTCACCCACACATCTTCACAGGCACTCATCTAATCAACCTGCACATATGGAGTAAGTTCTCTAGGCTGGGGTAAACATTTATGGGTAATGTTTGTGGGGGAGCAGTGTTTGTAAGTAGGATGGTAGCCCTTGACTGTGTGATTGTGTTTCCTAGGAGATATGAAACGGACTGATCAAGATGTCACCAGTGGAATAATACTGGCATTGTGGTTGTAGGAATAGGCAATCACCTTTTCGATTGGATTATGATGACTACTCCACAGGGGATATACATGGTCTTCAACTGTAAACTGTCAAAATACCATGGCTGAGGAGATTACAGTGGTTTTTCAACTATGTGTGACTTTTACACTCAAAGATCCATTTAGAAATGTTTGGTGAGGTTATTGTTGGTCACAAAAACCAATAGAAATAGGGTGTTGTGGGAATGCAATGAGTAGAAGCCATGGCCTTAAATGCACAGACAATCCCATCACTAAAATATGGTGTTTAATGCAGTATGCCTAATTACACATATCAGTGAAGCACACACACAACACACAAGCACACACAAACAGAGTAATTTTTCACATGGAGAAAGATACCTATCATAATGAAAATCATTTTCTATGACATGTGCCATGTAAAGCAAAACTTTCAGAGCTGTTTTGGGTTTGAGAATAATGGTCCTGTCATGTTTCTTCACACCACATTATCTAGTTCTTCTATTCTCTCTGGCCACTCTTATGTGATGTTTGTGAGTTTTGGGTTAATGAGTAATAAAGATGTTCCATTTGAGACTGAGTTCTTTGTAATCACTGTCAAAATGTTGACCAATTGTGCGTCTCTGTATTAACCAGTCTGTTGCAAAATGATGCTTCTATGATGGTGCTTCAAAGCTTAACTAAAATAGGAATAATGCTAATAATTTAGAACAGTGTTTCTCAATCTGTGGATTACGACTGCCTTGGGGGTCAAATGACCCTTTTACAGGCGTCAACTTGGATCATCAGAAAATGTAGATCATGATTCATATAAGAAGCAAAATTACATTTATAAAGTGGCAATAAAAATAATTTTGTGACGGGGTGTCAGCACAATATGAGGACCTATATTAAATGGTCACAGTATTAAGAAGGTTAAGAATCACTGATTTAGAAGGTAGATTTGTTATGTCCATTAAGCAAAGCAGTAGTAATGAGTTCTCCATTAGGTCATAAGACTTTCCCAGCCACAGGATTTTCACCAATTTACAGTACCTGGCATGAGTCAAGCCAGTGAAAATCACAAAATGGAAGGCAGAGGCTCTGCAGAAGCCCTAGCCCTAGCTGAGAAGCTATCTGCAGCTCATGGCTGCTTGGGAAAGGAGAGGTGTTGCCCATGGTTATATGTGCTTCAGTGAACTATCCTAAACCCCAGCACCTAAGGCAATGCTAATTGAACTTAGTGCAGTGGTTCTCAAACATTCTAAAGCTGTGAAGCTTTCAATATAATTCCTGATGTTGCAGTGACCCTATCCATAAGATATTGTATGTTGTTATCTCATAACTGTACTTTTGATACTATTATAAATCACAATGTAAATATCTGATTGCAGGCTCTCTGATATGTGACCCCTGTGTAGGGGTCAGTTGACCTGAAAGGGATGGTAACTTACAGGTTGAACATCACTAACTTTGTGGGTTTAAAAGATTATGAAGTTGTTGATTTGGTGTATATTGCTGTTATTACGTTTAGGTATGTTCCGTTATCGCTGATCTCTCCAAGACCTTTATCATGAAGGGGTGTTGGATTTTGTTAAAGGCCTTTTCAAATATTGAGATGATCATATGATTTCTCTTTTTCAGATTGTTTACATGCTGGAGTACATGGAGTATATTGATGGATTTCCATATGTTGAACCATCCCTGCATCCCTGGGATGAAGCCGGTTTGATTATGGTGTATGATTTTCCTGATGTGTTCATGGATTAGATTTGCCAGTATTTTACTGAGTATTTTTGCATCAATGTTCATGAGGGAGATTGGTCTGTAATTCCCTATCTTGGTTGTGTCTTTGTGTGGTTTGGCTACTAATGCAATTGTAGCCTTATAAAATAATTTGGCATTATTCCGTATGCTTCTATTGTGTGGAACAATTTGAAGAGTATTGGTATTAGCGCTTCCTTGAATTTTTGGTAGAATTTTGCACTGAAAGCATCTGGCCCTGGACTTTTCTTTGTTGGAAGACTTTTTATGGCTGCTTCTATTTCTTTAGGGGATATAGATATGTTTAAATTGTTTTTCTGTTCTTGATTTAATTTTGGTAAGTGATATCTATCCAGAAAATCAACCATTTCCTTTAGATTTTCCAATTTAGTGGAATACAGATTTTCAAAGTATGACCTGAAGATTCTTTGTATTTCCCCAGTATCTCTTTTTATGTCCCCTTTTTCATTTCCGGTTTTGTTAATTACCATGTTCTCTCTCGCTTTTAGTTAGGTTTGATAATGCTTTGTCTATCTTGTTGATTTTCTCAAAGAACCAATTCTTTGTTTCATTGATTCCTTGTATTGTTTTATTTGTTTCTACTTTATGGATCTCAGCTCTCAATTTGATTATTTCCTGGCATCTACTCCTCCTGGGTGAGTTTTCTTCTTTTTGTTCTAGATCTTTCAGGTGTTCTGTTAATTCTTTTTTTTTTCGAGGCAGGGTTTCTCTGTGGCTTTGGAGGCTGTCCTGGAACTCGCTTGGTAGTCCAGGCTGGTCTTGAACTCACAGAGATCTGCCTGCCTCTGCCTCCCGAGTGCTGGGATTAAAGGCGTGTGCCACCAACGCCCGGCGTTCTGTTAATTCTTCAATGTGGCAATTCTCCAGTCTCTTCATGTGGGCACTTAGTGCTATTAATTTTCCCCCTTAGAACTGCTTTCAAAGTATCCCAAAAGTTTGGGTATGTTGTGCCTTCATTTTCATTGAATTCTAGGAAGTCTTTTGTTTCTTTCATTATTTCTTCCTTTACCCAGGGATGATGCCATCATCAAAATTAATGGAGAGTAACTAAAGGCAATTCCGTTAAAATCAGGAACAAAACAAGGATGTCCACTCTCTCCATGTCTCTTCAATACTGTACTTGAAGTTGTAGCTAGAGAAATAAGACAACAAAAGAGATCAAGGGGATACAAATTGGAAAGGAAGAAGTCAAACTTTTACTATTTGCAGACGATGTGTTAGTCTATGTAAGTGACCCAAAGAATTCTTCCAGGAAACTCCTACATCTGATAAACACATTCAGCAAAGTGCCAGAATACAAAATTAACTAAAAAAATCAATATCCCTACAATATATAAACAATAAAGGTAATGAGAAATTAATCAGAGAAACATCACCATTTACAATAGCCACAAACACCATAAAATATATTAGGGTAACTCTAACAAAACAGTTGAAAGACATGTATAACAAGAACTTTGAGTCTTTTAAGAAAGAAATTAAAGAAGATACCAGAAAATGGAAAGATCTATGCTCTTGGATAGGTAGGATCAACACAGAAAAAATGGCATCCTTAACAAAAGCAATCTACAGATTCAATGCATTCCCTATCAAAATACCAGCACAATTTTTCACTAACTCAAATATAAATGGAAAAACAAAAGGCCAAGGATAGCCAAGGCAACCCTGTACAATAAAGGAACTTCAGGAGGCATCACCATCCCTGACTTCAAACTCTACTATAGAGCCATAGTCCTGAAACCAGCTTGGTATTGTCACAAAAGAAGAGAGATAGACCAATGTAATTGAATCGAAGACCCTGATATCAATCCACAAAACTTTTAACACCTGATCTTTGACAAAAAGCTAAAACTAAACAATGGATAAAAAAGCATCTTCCACAGATGGTGCTGGCATAACTGGATGCTGGCATGTAGAAGAGTGCATATAGATCCATATCTATCACCATACACAAAACTTAAGTCCAAATGGATCAAAGACCTCAACATCAATCCAGCCACACTGAATCTCTTAGAGGAGAAAGTCCGAAGTACACTGGAATGAATAGGACAGGAGACTGCTTCTTGTACATAACACAAGTAGCACAAAAACTGAGATCCACAATTAATAAATGGAACCTCCTGAAACTTAGGAGGTTCTGCAGGACAAAGGACATAGTCAACAAGACAAAATGACAGCCCACATAATAGGAAAAATATTCACTAACCCCACATCTGACAGAGGGATGATCTCCAAAATTTACAAAGAACTCAAAAAAACAAGTCTCCAAAACACCAAAGACCAAGTTATAAGTGGGATATAGAACTAAATAGACAATTCCAAATAGAAGAGCCCAAAATTGGCAAGAGACACTTGAGAAAGTTCTCAATATGTTTAGCCATTAGGGAAATGCAAATCAAAACAACTCTGAGATACCATCTCACTCCTGTCAGAATGGCCAAAATTAAAAACACTAATTACAGTTTATGTTAGAGAGGATGTGGAGAAAGGGGTACACTCCCTCCACTGCTGGTGGGAATGCCAACTTGTGCAGCCACTTTGGAGATCAGTATAGAGATTCCCCAGAAAAATTGAAATCAGTCTACCACAAGATCCAGCAATTCCACTCTTAGGCATATAACCAAATGTTGTACCCTCATTCAATCAGGACATCTGCTCAACTATGTTATTAGCAGAATTATTTGTAATAGCCAGAACCTGGAAAGAACCTAGATGCTCCTCAACTGAAGAATGGATAGAGAAAATGTGGTACATTTACTCAGCCAGGACACATGGGGAATAACCTAGGCCCTTCTCTGGATGATGTGACAGACTCAGCAGAAAAAAAAATGGAATCTTGAAATTTGCAGGCAAATGCATGGCAGTAGAAGAAACCATCCTGAGTGACATAACACAGTTACAAAAAGACAAGCATGGTATGTACTCACACATATATGTATTTTAGACGTGGGTCATGGCATCACCAGCCCACAATCCCACCGCCAGAATGTCTGGGGTACAGGGAGGATTTATGCTAATCTGGAGAAACGTTCAGGGATGCGATCACTAATTGGATTGGGGGGGGGGAGAATTGGAGGGTAGGAGATGGGAGATAGAAAGTGAGAAAAGAGGAGGGGAGAGGAGGACATGAGAGAGCACGAATGTTGAGCAAGAGTAAGAATAGAGGAGAAAAGGATGGGGGATACCATAAAAGAGGGATCCAGTATATTTTAGAGGAGATATCTGACACTAGTGAGATCTTCACAGATCTACAAGAATGATACTAACTGGCATTAAGGATACCCTAAATGCCCTCCCTTAATGAGAATGATGACTACCTTATATGCCATCCTAGGACTCTCATCCAATGGCTGAGAGGCAGAGGCAGACACCCACAGCTGTGAACCAAATTGATCTCCTGGAGCCCATTTGCAAAGAGGAATGATGACCAAAGGAACCAAGATCAGGCTGGTAAACCCAAAGAGGTAGCTGACCTAAACAAGGGGGAACACATGGACCCCAGACTGATGACTGGGAGCCAGCATGGGACTGATCCAGACATCCTTCCCAATGAACCTGGGTGACAGAGAGGAGGCCTTGGCAATCTGTGGGAACTTAGAGAGTAGAGCAGTATTTATTCCTGGCATACAGAAGGAATCTGGGATCCCATACCACGTGAAGGGATGCTCTCTCTTAGCCTGGACACATGGGGAATAACCTAGGCCCTTCTCTGGATGCTGTGACAGACTCTGAAAATCCTTCATGGAAGCCCTTGCCCATCCTGGGGAGTGGAGGAGGAATGGAGTGAGGGGCTGTGTGGGAACAACAGACCTTTGACGGAGGCCCACTTCCTCACTAGCCTGGGAGCAGGCAGCTGTAAGACAATGTTTAGTAAAATCACGTTTAGTAAAAACAATACAGTGTCCGGGGCAATAAGTTCCTGATGTCGACATTTTCCAAAGACTAACCACCTTTTTCTGACCCACCCACCGCCGCCTCTGGTGGCCGGTTATATAATAACCAAGCAGGGTAGGAATAAAGTAGAGCCTTCTTGAGGAGCCTTCTGGAAGCCACCAACAGGTCTCTGTGTCATCAATCCCGACACCCTCTGCAGATTCTCAGACACAGGCTGCGCAGCAGGAGCAGCAGGGTTGGGAGAACTGGGGGGTGGGGAAGAAGGGGAGGGAGAGGGAACTGAAAGTGACATGCATAAAAAGTTAAATAAAAATATAGAAAAAAGATGTTGCAATTGTTTTGGGTATGGAATAGGGAGGTCTGAGAGGAAGTGTTCATACCAGACCGATATAATTAAAACACAGTATATACATGCATAAAATCCTCAAATAATTATAAATACAGTTCCATGAAACCTTGATTTGTTTAGTGTTTTTTCTTACTGTCGAGATTTGGAGCTAATGATTTCTTTGCTCTGATACCTATAACTGTCACCAATTACCACATTCTTTTTCTGGTATTTTTCCTGTCACAGGTTAGACGTGTATGTTTTTACCACTGGCTCTTGTGCACACCTAGCCTTGGCTCTCACCATATTCAAAACGCTGACTATCCTGAATCTGGACTGGATGACCTTTGGCCCCAATGGTCTGGAGCTCCTGTGTGAGGCATTGAATCACAGAGACTGTAACTTGAAGGTGCTGGGGTGAGAGTTCATTGTCTCCCAGGATTGAGAGTTACTTCAAAGCAACCTCTTCTGTGGTGGTTTGCTCAAGCTCAGTCCCATTGACTCTGGGTGGAGGAGTTGTCATATAAAGGGCCACCTTTGTACTCTAGAAGATTGAAGACCATCCAAGGATTTCTATTCATTCATGGGTACCCCCTGCTCAGGGTGACTACTCAAAATATCGTCAGACATTTTCTTTTAAAAATTGGCTTATTGAAAGGTTATGTACTGAACCACATCCATGAATGTAGTGTCAGTGAGGAGGCCAGAGAAATCACTGTTGCGTTGGGTAGTAGATCAGTGTTGACCATGGTGTATGAATGATCATTGGGAGCCCATTCAAATAGAGAGGTGTTCTCTCATCTTGGACACATGGGGAAAGACCTAGGTCCTGTCCTGGATGAAATGACAGATTTTGGAGATCACCCAAAGAGGAACTCACCCTCTCTGGGGAATGATGTGGGGATTGGGTGGGGCACTAAAGGGGTTGGTGGAGGGACAAGGGAGGATAGGTGGGAGAGGGAGCTAGGATTGACATGTGAAGCATTCATGTTTCTAATTTGAATAAAAAGATATATTGAGGAAAGAATTTTTGGGAGATAGATAACTGTGTAGTAGAAAATAGAAAAGGGGAAGAAAGATGTGCTTTGTATGTTAATGAATAGAATAAATTAAGGATTTCAAAATTTAACATTCTTTCATAATGGAAACACTAATGTTAATGACTTTTATCTTTGGAATAGTGTATGTATTAAACACCATTTATAAATCCAAAAAAGATTATTATTTATCTCTAAAGAAAACTGTAATCAAAACATTTGTGGAAAATTAGTGGACTTAGACCATAGTCAAAAGGGTCACCTAATCTCAGAATAGAAAATAAGTACATGCTCTCACAAATATACCAATCCTAGTATATAAGATATACATGCACACACACGCACACACACACACAGAGAAATTTAATATATGGAAATCATAAAACACTTTGAAAAAACAAAAGGTAATAAAAAGGTAAAAATTATTTATAAGTATTAATTCATATACATAGCATACTTTGTGTAAGTAATTTTAATGGTCTCTCAAGGCGAAACACATTTTCAATAACAAATTTTTCTTAAAAATGTTTTGTGTGTATTTCTCAGAATGTATTTTTATACACCACATGGCTACCTGTTGCCTGCAAAGGCCAGAAGAATGCATTAGATTCCTTGTGGTTGAATTAAGATAGCTGTGAGACAGCATGTGTGTTTTGTTAGTTGAACTCTAGATATCTAGAAGAGCACCTAGTGCTCTTAACCAATGAGCCATCACTCTAGCCCAGCAGTTAGCTTTAATAATAAATTTTAGTCTTTGAATTTTTCATACATATATACAGCATGTTTTGAACCTACTCAAACCTCCACTAACAAACAACAACTCCCAAGTACACTCTAATCAATTAATAACTCCCTGACTGTAAGTCCTATTGACCTCATGCCTATGTGTATCGGGTCATCCACTAGGGCTGGACAGCAGCCAAATCTTAAGAGTCATTCTCATTAAGAAGCCTCAAATACTACAAGTTCCTCCACAGGGTGTTGCATCTCAGAGTCACTTCTATATCCATGCTGTAATTTTTAATGAAGGTCTTATGCCCGCAACTTCAGCTTCAACTGTAAATTGATGCATAAAATCATCATGTCCAAAAGACAGAATATCATAGTGCTTCTTCCCACCCCCCAGCTCTTAAGGTATGTCTACCCCATCTTTCACGATAATCCCTGAGACTTATATGGGGGAGGTTAATAAATGATGCATCTCTTCAATATTATACTTGAAGTTCTTGCTAGAGCAATAAGACAAGGAAAGGAGATCCAGGGGACAAAAATTGGAAAAGAAGTTAAACTTTCACTATTTGCAGATGATATGATAGTCTATATAAGTGGCCCAAAGAATTATACCAGAGAACTCCTACAGCTGATAAACACCTTCAGCAAAGTGTCAGGAGAGAAAAATCAACTAAAAAATCAGTATCTCTACCATACATAGAAAATAAAGGGGAAAGAAAACAGAGAAACCTCACCCTTTACAATAGCCACAAACAACATAAAATATTTTTAGTAACTCTAACCAAACAGGTAAAAGACCTGTATAACAAGAATATTGAGTCTTTAAAGAAAGAAATCAAAGAATATACCAGCAAATGGAAAGAACTCCCATGCTCATGGATAGGTAGGATCAACATAGTAAAAATGACAATTTTACCAAAAGCAATCTACAGAGTCAATGCAATTCCTATCAAAATCCCAACACAATTCTTCACAGGCCTTGAAAGGAAAATCCTCAATTTTGTAAGGAAAAACAAAAGACTTATGATTACCAAAACATCCCTGTACAATAAGGGAAACTCAGGGGGCATCACCAACCCTGACTTCAATCTCTACTATAGAACTATAGCACTGAAAACAACTTGCTAGTGGCAGGAAAATGGATAGGTAGACGAATAAAATCTAATTGAAGACCCTGGTATTAATACACACACCTATCAACAATTGATCTTTGACAAAGAATCTAAAAATAAACAATGGATTTTTAAAAAAAGCATCTTTAACAAATGGTACTGACATAACTGAATGCTGACATGTATAAGATTGCAAAGAGATCCATACCTATAACCATGAACAAAACTTGAGTCTAAGTGAATCAAAGATCTCAACACAAATCCAACCTCACTGAAACTCACAGAAGAGAAAGTGGGAGGTATTCTTGAGTTAACTGGTACAGGAGACCACTTCCTTAACATAACACCAGTATCACAGACACTGAGATTCACAGTTAATAAATGGGACCCTTTGTAACTGAGAAAATTTATTAAGGCCAAAGACACAGTCAACAAAACTGTATGGTAGCCCACAGAAAGTGAAAAGATCTTCACCAACCCCACATCAGACAGAGGGCTGATTTCCAAAATATACAAAGAAATCTAGAAGCTAGTCAAATAATTCAACTAAAAACTGGGGTACAGTTCTCAATAGAGGAATGTAATATGGCAGAAAGACACTTGACGAAGAGTTCACATCCTTAGCCATCAGGGAAGTGCAAACAAAAACAAATCTGAGGTATATATATATATATATATATATATATATATATATATATATAGACTTAAACCTCTCAAAATGGGTAAAATTTTGACATGGCATTAGACCATTGCAGATGTGGCAGATGGATGTTACTCATATTCCCTCTTTTGGAAGGCTTCAATATGTTCATGTTTCTGTTGACACCTGTTCTGGCATAATGTTCGCCACACCCCTAACAGGGGAAAAGGCCTCATATGTGATTCAACATTGCCTTGAGGCCTGGAGTGCTTGGGGAAAACCCAGAATTTTAAAAACAGACAATGGACCAGCATATACCTCTCAAAAATTCCGACAGTTTTGTCGGCAAATGGATGTTACCCATCTAACTGGCCTACCTTATAACCCTCAAGGACAGGGCATTGTGGAACGTGCCCATCGTACACTCAAATCATATCTGATTAAACAAAAGGGGAGTATTGAGGATGTTCTACCCTCGGTACCAAGAGTTGCTGTATCCATGGCACTTTTTACCCTTAATTTCTTGAACTCTGATGCCCAAGGCCACACTGCGGCCGATCGCCACAGTTTAGAGCCTGATAGGCCAAAAGAATTTGTAAAATGGAAAGATGTGCTAACTAATGAATGGAAAGGCCCGGATCCTATTCTTATAAGATCCAGGGGAGCTGTGTGTGTTTTTCCACAGGAGGAAGAAAACCCCCTGTGGATCCCTGAAAGACTCACTCGAAGAGCTCCTTCACAACTCCAGAATAAGAAGGATGGAGGCCAAAATTGGACTTTTGAGTTTGAGCAGACACTCCGTGAGTTGAGAATGGCGATCCTGCAAGTGAATTCGACGCATCTGGATCTTTCTCTGATGGAAGGCCTCTCCTCCTGGATTTCATCTGCATTTTCTTAGTTTAAGGAATGGGTGGGGGTAGGATCATTTAGCCTAGTTCTCTGCTGTGGAATAGTGTTGATGCTTTGGATGGTGTGTAAGCTCAGAGCCCAAACAAAAGAGACAAAGTGGTGGTGGCACAAGCACTTGCTGCCTTAGAACACGGAGCCTCCCCCTGACATTTGGTTAACCATGTTAAAGCAATAGGTCGCTGGCCTCCCGGCTCTTGCACCCCACGAGGCTAGTCTCATTGCACGGGATAGAGTGGGTAGGCTTCAGCAGCCCAAGGAGTTGCAAGGCTAAGCACTGCACAGGAGAGGTCTGCGGTATAACGACTTTCTCCTGGGAGATAAGTCATCTTGCATGAAGGTTCTATGTCATGATCTCCTTCCCCCAGAAAAATGACATCGGACTGGTCAGGGCTCTCTCTGGGGATAAGACCCTGGAGAGGAGCTTTGTACATGTTCCGAATTTGCACATGGGGATTTGACCTCTATCTCCACTCCAAAGTTGTGGGTGTCCTATTGCTTCAAAAATAAATGAATAGGGGGAGATGTGAGGAGCCGCCCTCGCTATCGCTATTGCTGTTAGAAGATGGCGCTGACATCTGCTGTCAGTTGGAGTTAACCGTTAGAAGATGGCGCTGACATCTGCTGTCAGTTGGAGTTAACCGTTTAAGCTGTGCCTCTCCCGTGGCGTCATCTGGGGTGATGTGCAAACCACCAATCCCGGCTCTACACGTCTCACTCGGAGCTCCTAGGCTTATATAAGGGGCTGGGTTTCTTAGCTTGGGGTCTCCCTCTAAGAAGCTGATCATCTATCTCTCAAGATGCATTAAAGCTTTACTGCAGAAGGATCCGAGTGTTCTGCGTCATTCTTGCTGGCGAGACGGTAGCGCGGGACATATATATATATATATATATATATATATATATATATATATATATATAGACTTAAACCTCTCAAAATGGGTAAAATCAAATCAACCAAGGACAGTTTATTTTGGAGAGGATTGGAAAAAGGGGAATGATTATCCATTGCTGGAGGGGGGTACAAATTTGTACAGCCACATTGCAAATCAGTATGGTGGTTACTTCTGAAAATGGGAACCAGTATAACTTAAGATCCATCAATTACACTCATAGGCACATGTGCAACAAAGACATCTGTTCAACTATGTTCAAAGCACCATTATTTTAATAGCTAGAACCTGGAAAAACCTAGATAGCTCTCAACCAAAGAATGGATAGAGAAAATATGGTACATTTATACAATGCAGTACTACTCAGTGGGAAAGAAAACAATGGAATCTTGAAATATGCAGGCAAATGGATGGAACTAGAAGAACCCCTGCTAAATGAGGTAACTCAGTCACAGAATGACAAACATGGTATATAATCACTCATATATTGATTATAGAGTTAGTGAAAAGAATTACCAGCCGACAGTCCACATTTCCAGAGAAGCTAGGAACAAGGAGGACCATAAGAGAGAAACACAGGGTTCCCCAATTGATGCAGAAAGGGAGAAGAGCCTCTGAACAATTAAACAGTATGGTGTTAGGGAGCAGGAAGGAAGGAGAAAGAGTAGGGGAGAAGAACATGAGGAATCAGAAAGATTTAGTGGGAATGGAATAGAGGCGAGCAAGAAAAGAGACACATAAAAAGAGAGAGCCACTAAAGGTTTAAAGAGAAATCTTGTACTAGAGAATTATTCAGAGATCCAAAAGGATGACCCCAACTACAACCCTAAGCAAGTGGAGAGGCTACCTTAAATGCCTGTGCCCTATAATGAGAATGATGACTTCCTTAGATGCCATCCTAGAGCCTTGATCTAGTAGCTGATGGAAGCAGGACCCGAGATCCACAGCCAATCACTGAGCCAAAGCCCCAGAATTCCAGTTTCAGAGAGGGAGTTGTTACAAACAAAGGAGACAATACTACTCTAGGAAAATCCACGCAAACACCTGACATGAGCAAGTGGGAACTCATGGACCCCAGTTTGAGATCTGGGAAAACAACATAGGACCAAACCAGGGCCCCTGAACATGGGTGCCTGTTAGGAGGACTGTGCAGTCTATGGGGCCGCTGGCACATGCATCCTTAATTCATGAACAGACTTTGGGAGCATATTTCCCATGGAAGATGTTCTCTTAGCCTTGATGCACAGGGGAGGGCCTAGGCCCTGCCCCAAATGTATTGACAAAAGGTAGATAATCCAATGTTACCAAAATCCAAATCGAGGGAAAACACACACAATTCCACCACCAACAAATCCAAAACTAACAAGAACAAGCAATCAATGGACATTAATGTCACTTAATATCATTGGTCTTAATTTGCACATAAAAAGACACATGATAACATATTCGATACAAAGACAAAATCCACCTTTCTGTTGCATACAAGAAACACACCTCAACTGTGAAGAAACATGTTACATCACAGTAAAGGGTTGTAAAAAGATTTTCAGATTCAATGGTCCTAAGAACAAAGCAGGTGTAACTATCCTAATATTCAAAGAGTTAGACTGCAAACTAAAGTTAATCAAGAGAGATGAAGAAGGAAATTTCATATTCATGCCAGGAAAAATCTATCAAGGTTAAGTCTCAATTCTGAACATCTAGGTCCCAAACACAAAGTCACTCACATACATATCAGAAACAGTTCTAGAAATTAAATCATACAGGAACCCCACATGCTTGTAGGATACTTCAACATCCTATTTTCACCACTGGACAGGACTACCAGACAGAAACTAAAGAAAGAAATTAAGGAACTAACAGAAGTTATGACTCAATTTGGTATATCATGTGATATATATATGTCATACAAAAGAATATAACTTCTAATAACCACATAGAACCTTCTCTAAAATGGTCCACATACTCAGCAACAAAGCAAACTTCAACAGATACAAAAAATGGAATAATCTTATTGGATCACCACAGTACAAAGTTGGAATTCAGCAACAACACAAATTGCAGAAAGACTTCAAACACATGGAAACTTAACAATGCTCAATTGCATCACTCCTGGGTCAAGAAAGTATTAAAGAAAGAACTTTATAAGATCCCCAAAAAAAGACTTCATCGGATCCAATGAAAATGAAAGCACGACATATACAAACTTGTGGGAAACTTGGAAAGCAGTGCTAAGAGGAAAGTTCATAGCACTAAGTTCCCACATGAAGAAATAGGAGAATAGTCACAATAGAGAATTAACAACACACCTAAAGCTCCAGAACATAAAGAAGAAAAGTCACCCAGAATGAGTAGACTCCAGGAAATAAACAAATTCAGGACTGAAATAAAAAATGTAGAAACAAAGAAAACAATACAAAGAATTCATGAGACAAAGAGTTGGTTCTGGGAGAATTTCAACAACATAGACAAATCTTTATCCATAATAATGTATGGGCAGAGAAAGAATATGCAAATTAATAAAATGTGGAAACAAAAGAGGACATAACTGTGCTCACTGAAGAAATCCAGAGAACCATCAGGTCTTTCATCAAAAACCTGTACTACAGAAAATTCGAAAATTTAAAGGAAACTGACAGTTTTCTGAATATGCCTCACCAAAATTAAATCAAGAACAGATAAGCAATTTAAATTGATTTTTAACCACTAAAGAAATAGAAGCAGTCATCTAAAACCCCCAAATTAAAAAAATCAGAGAAACATCACTCTTCACAATAACCCCCCACAACATTAAATTCCTCAAGTTTATAAAGGAAAAAAATTAATGAAGACATCAGAAAATGCAAAAATTTCCCATGCCTTTGGATGGATAGGATCAAAATAGTAAAAATGGCAATATTACTAAATGCAATATAATCCCCATCAAAATTCTAGCACAATACTTCACAGATCCTTAAAGAACAATACTCACATTTACAGGGGAAAACTAAAAACCCAGGATATTTTTACAACTCTACATGGTTGGCCAATAAAGGAACTTCTGGATGAATCACCATCCTTTACTTCAGGCTCTATTATAGAGCTACAGTGATGAGAATAGTTTGGAATTGGCATAAAAACAGACAGGTAGATGAATGGAATTGAATTGAAGTCTCTAAATGGTGACACTGCAGGAGAGAGATATTCCACCTAAAATATGACAAATCTATAAAAGGGATTCTAAACAAAAGAACAAAGTCAAGCATGGCTTCTTGGTAGCAGCATTTTCTGATGTGGCCTCTTTTTGCTAGAGACAAGCAGAGGCTTATGGCTCCTTTAAGTGAGTTTTCCTGAGTCAGAGTTATTGGAAAAAATTGCAAGGCTATTTTAAGTGGCCATGCTACTGAACAAATGGTGTTTATGAGTAGCCAGCAGCATGCTGATTGAAGTTTGCATACACTGAGCCTGTGAGCATAATTCCTATGTTGGTGGTAAAAGTACCACCAAAATTTTGGAGAGCCAGCAGCTAAAACATCTGCTTCAATCATAACCATTCTATTTAGCATATAAAAGATTTGTGGCCAGAAAAGATTGAAATATACAGTGAAGACAGATTCAGGTGAAGAAAAATTTGTAAAGGGTTTACAATGTTTTTAAAGATATATATGAGCTTGGGAGGAAAAAATGACAAAGTGGTTAAAAAAGAAATAGAGTAGCTGGGATGTGCAAGAACATACCTTTAATCCCAGCAGTTGTGAGGCAGAGGCACACTCACCTCTGTTATTTTCAGGCAAGTCTGGTCCATGGGGTGTATTTGAGGAAAGACAAAAGTACACAGAGCAATGATGTCTGGAGGAATAAAAAATAAACGTAAAAGAAATAGATTAAAAATAAGAAGCCAAGTAAAGATGAAAAGTACACAGAGAGCCTTGATACTGTATGTGTATTCTTTAAATTATTTGATTGATGAGGAGAGAGCAATAGCTGCTATAAAAATTTGTCTATAAATGATGCTGGATTAATCCAACTTCTAAATTATGAAGCATAAACTGTCATTGGTATTTTCCATTTTAGCCATTCTGACAGGCATGAGATGGCATCGCAGTGTTGTTTTGATTTGCATCTTCCTAGTGGATGATTATGTTGAGCACTTTCTTAAGTGTCGCTCAGGCATTTTAGAGGATGTGGAGAAAGAGGAACACTCCCCCACTGCCTGTGGAAGTGTGAACTCTTACAGTCACTTTGCAGATATATATGGAAATACCTCAGGGAAATGGGAATCAGTCTACCACAAGATCTAGCAACTCAACTTTTGGCCATCTAACTGAAAGATGCACATTCATACAAGGATATCGCTTCGATTATGTTTAAAGCGCATTATTTGCAATAACCAGACCCTGGAAGCAACTGGATGCCCCTCAGTTGAAGAGTTGATAAAGCATATGTGGTGCATTTACACAATGGAGTACTACTCAGTGGGAAAAAAACAATGGAATCTTGAAATTTACATTCAAATGGATCGAACACATCCTTAATGAGGTAACCCAGTCCCAAAAAGACAAGCATAGTATGTACTCACTCATATATGGACTTTAGAGATGAAACAGTGGACTGTCACCCTATAATCCCACCACTAGAATGTCTGGAAAACAGGTAGGACCCTAAGAGAGATATATATGGTACTCAAGAGAATGGGAATGGAACAGGATCTCCTAAGGAGGTTGCAAGCATGGGGGGAGGTGAGGGGAGAAGGAGTTGGGAGAAAGAGAGGAGGAGAAGAGGCAGGGAGAGCAGGAAGTGGGGGACCAAGAAGGTTGATTCAGGGAAAGAATAGAGGAGAGTAGGATGACCTACCATAATAGAGGGAGCCATTATAGATTTTTTTTATCATTTTTTATTTTAATTTTAAATAGCTTGTTTTACATGTCAATCCCAGTTCCCTCTCCCTCCCATCCTCCCGCACTCCCCTTCCCCCTCCCTCCCACCCTATTGCCAAATCCTTCCACATAGGAGATATCTAGAGTCTGTCATTTTACTCTTGGTAGGGTCCAGGCACTCCCCTAAGAGTCCAGGCTGAGAGAGCATCTCTCTTTGTGCTATAGGCACATGAAGACAGTTTGTATACCAGGGATAGACACTGATCCACAGCTCAGGGCCCCATAGGTTGCCCAGGCCTTCTCACTGACACTCACATTTGGGGGGGTCCAGATCAGTCCCATGCTGGCCTCCCCACTGTCGGTCTGGGGTCATTATAGATTTTAGGACAGAGCTGGCACTAGTGAGATTTTCAGAGATCTGCAAGGATGATACCAATTGGCAGTCTAAGAAATAGTGGAATGACTATCTTACCCTCCCCCAGTAATGAGATTGGTGACTCCCTTATATGCCATCCTGGTGCCTTCATCCAGTAGATAATGGAAGCAGACACAGACATACAGAGCTAAGCACTGAACTGAACTCCTGGAAGCCAGTTGCAGTGAGGGAGGAGAGATGAGCAAAGGAGTCAGTCCCAGGCTGTTGAAATCGACAGAGGCAAATGACTTGAACAAGGGGGAGCTCATGGACACATTTTTGGTGACTGAGATACCAGCATGGGAGTCATCCAGACCCTCTGAAAATGTGTGTCAGTGAAGAGGCCTTGGCAGCCTTTGGGGCTTGGGTAGTAGATCAGTATTCATCCTTGAGATGCTAATGTACTTTGGAAGCCCATTCCACATAGAAGAATCCTTTCTTAGCCTTGACACATGGATGAGGGCCTAGACCCTGCCTGGGATAATATGACAGACTTTGAAGATCAACCCATGGAAGACCTCAACATCCCTTGGGAGTAGAGAGCATATGGGATGGGGAGTTGAGGGGGCTTGATGGGTTGGGGGAGGAAAGGTGGGAGAGGGAGCTAGAATCAAAATTGAAGCAAGTTTGTTTCTGATTTAAATAAAAAATAATTTAAGAAAATTAAAATAAAATAAAAACTTTTTGAAAATTTTTTCACTTGAAAATTTAAGTCTAAGTACAGTTTCCTTTGAAAAGAGGCTTTGTTTTTGTTTTCATAGAAAACTAAAAGCTGTGAATTCAAGACTAATATGGTTATTCAAGGAAGCTCCCCATCCAAACATTGGCCCATGTGATCCAACATTCAAAAAAGCTGGGGTGATGCAACCTTGCAGATCACTACAGCCATGCTATAGCCAGATTTCTTGGTTTTCACAGAACCACATGGTAGTGACAGTGCACCACCCAAAAAAACAGCAGGAAGCATTTTGGAAAGAAAATGACACCAAATTCCTTGATATTGTTTAGGAATATTTATTTTCATTTAAATGGTGATGGTTATGAGTAGTAAATGATCACAACAAATCTCCTTCTAAAGGACAAAATGGTAATATGATATAGAAATGAGTAATTTGCATTGGTATATATGTTGGTTTATAAATACAAATTTAAGGTCAAATTTGTTATTTGGATACTTTTCCTCTTGTTGAGGCATTTTGTTTATACAGCTCTTTAATAAATGTAATATATAATTAATTGCAAATTGTAGTAACCTATAATAGTAAAAACTTATAATTATGTTAGTTAAGTTTTCTAGATATACGGAGATATACTTGAGATGGACAGATATTTTTCAAACCTTTCAAAGGCCTTCAGATTATGTCATTTAAAATGCTCTAGGATTTTTTGTGATGGTGAGACACAACTGCTCCTGGCATCACCATTTATTTCAGGAAGGAAGATGTGCATCAAAGAATCTCAGTGTTGAGTCTGCCTTTGAGATGGCAGAAATAGTCATTTGGGCAAGAAACTGCACTTGATTGGACTACTTTAATGAGGATATTCAATGCTATAAGGAAAACAATATATTTATTTACCAGAGAGAGAGTCACACTAGCTAGGAGTTAGAAGCATGGCTGGCTTCCAAGAGAAAAGGGAAGGGTCCTTTTCCTTTCACTTCCTTTTATATCTACCTGTGTCAGTTTACATGTCCCCACCCTCACGGGTGGATAGCTTTGTGGGGTTCACTCCTACAATTCCCCTTTTAGTCTAAATAGAAGATTTAAATTTGATACAAACTCAAACATATACAACACATCTACATAGAGGGTGATAATTAAGTTATACTCTACTTATCCTAAGCTAAAAATATCCATTCCACCTAAATTCTAAACTTATCTGAAAAGGATGTCTGAACACCTCCTTCAAATCTGAAACCTAAAATAATTGTAAATTAACACTAACAGGTGTAAACTATCCTCTAATATCAATAGTAGGGAGAAGGGACGTGGAATTCTCAAATTTACTTCCTGCTGAAGTGGGACACTGACAATCATGCGGACTTGTGGGAAGAAATTGTTAGAGTAACAAGAGTCTTAAGTAGGTGAATTAGTCTCTGGCAGGAGAGGCTTGACTGAAGTTCTGGATTAGAGTTCTAACTTTGACTGAAGCTCTTGTCTGAAGCTCTGATCAGATTGTAGAAGATACACTGTATCAGTTCCTTGGCCTGAAGATGTGCCAAGTGATGTAGATCCAAGCTGGTTTCAGGATGGTGCTTGTCAGGTGGTGTCGATGATGTGGCGCAGTTTAGATGTATCCAGTTGAATCAGGCAGTGTCGGGGAAGTGAATCTACATTCTCTTTCTGAAGCAGTTGAAGATCGCTGTCAAGAAATCCCATTTTGTCTGGAAAACGTAACTATTAATATTAGCACAGAAATTTTTAACTTTTATGTGTATGAATACTGGGAAAGGCAACCCTAAGGAAGATAATACACATGAAGGAGATAAGAGTTTTAGAAAAGAACCAAATATACACAGATGATAGTCCCGATTTTTTTGTCTTGTATCAATGGCTCTTTGATATAATACAGAAATTCTTAATTTTATTTAAATAATATGCTTGAATTTAGAGTAGGAGAGCCAATCCAACTCCAAAGCCAGCTTCAGTTAAATGAATGGGGACTGAAGTATGTGAAGAAACAAAGATAAAAGGGTACTATGGAAAACAATATAGAGAGATTTAGACTTTGATACCACACAGTGAGTTACTGTTTGTTTGATGGTCGTCAGGGTAGCTATTCATTTTTCTTCAGGAATCCATATGTCCAGTATTCTTTGCTGAGTTTGCCTGTGTAGACAAAAAACAAAACACTTCTCTTTCCTTTTAGGAGGTCACTTTACCCATGGTAGAATATGAATTTGTAGATGAGCTGTTATCTTCCACCTCCTGGGATGTCTTCTGTTCTGATCGAATCTTAATTTTGATGGAACCCAAAACTTTTCTTCTCCTGTGGAAACAAAAGCATAACCCCTTCCCCAACGTAACACATATCCTGGTTTCCAGACTGAGGTCATAACATCTTTAAAATACACCGGTTGGTTCAGTTCAGAAGTCTTCTCTGTAGTCCAGTGTCTTTGTGCTGCAGTTTGTCCTTTTCAATCAGCATTAAGAAAATTCAATGTTAATAAAGCATTATGTAACCTGTGTTAGGGGTCTTTCTTCTCCCTGCTGTTTATGAAGTATCTCTTTTAAGGTTCAGTTAGATCTTTCAATCACTGCTTGTCCTGTGGGATTGTAAGGTATACCAGTTACATGTTTTATATTATAATATTTGAAAATTTATTCCAATTTACTGGAGATATATGCTGGAGCATTGTCAGGTTTTATTGTTTTAGGTATACCCATAACAGCCATAACCTCTGAGAGGTGCATAATAACAGAATCAGCTTTCTCAGAGCTGAGGGCAGTAGCCCATTGGAAGCCTGAGAACGTGTCTATGGTATGGTGTACATATTTCAAACTGCCAAATTCTGGGAAGTGAAATACATCCATTTTCAAAAGTTCATTTTTGTGAATACCTTTAGGATTACATCCTGCTCATAATGGAGTTTGATTGTAGAATGAGCACGTGGTGCAATTTCTTAATATTTCTTTGGCTTGTTGCCAGGTGATAGAAAAATCCTTCTTTAAACCTTTGCTGATAACATGGTGTTTCTTATGAAATTCTGAAGCTTCCAACACATTACCTACTAATAAACTATCAATTTCATCATTGCCTTGTGCCAGAGGACCTGGCAGACCTGTATGGGATCTGATGTGTGTTTTATATATATAGGATGAGTCCTGTTTGCGATGGTTTCCTGTAATTGTAAAAATGATGAGGTTAATTCTGTACTATCAGATACAAATTCTGCAGTCTCAATGTGCAACACAACTCTTTCTGCATACTGAGAATCCGTGACTTTATTGAGAGGCTCTGTAAAGTCTTTAAGTACCATGAGAATGGCATATAACTCTGCCTTTTATACAGAGTTGTAAGGGCTTTAAACTACTTTACTTATATTTCCTGATTTATACCCTGCCTTACCTGATTTGTTTGCATCCGTGTAGAAGGTAAGAACTCCAGAAATAGGTGTTTGCCTCACGATACGCGGAAGAATCCAAATTGTTTTCTTTATGAAATTGACTCTCTCTGTTTTGGGATAGTTATTACTAATAGTTCCCAAAAAGTCACTGCTAGATATTTGCCAATACTCCTTATCTTTCCATAAGGAGGAAATTTCCTCATTCGTTAAAGGTACAATAATTTCAGCTGGTTCTTTCCCAGTCAGTTGTCGAAGCCTTAACTTACCTTTTAATATCAAATCGGAGATGTTTTCTATATATGTTTTCAATTTTTTATTCTGTTTATGTGGCAGAAATACCCATTCTAGTATGATGTCTTCCCTCTGCATTAATATTCCTGAGGGGTATTCTCTAGATGGTAAAATAACCAGAATACAGTCCAGCTTTGGATCCACACGGTCCACAAGTGCTTCCAATATTTTTTGTACCCCTTCTAATTATTTTTCAGCCTCAGCTGATAGTACTCTTGGGCTGTTTAAGTCTTTATCTCCTTTTAAAGCCATTTTCAGGTGTTTTAAATCATGCCAATCTACAGTGATAATTGTCTGTAATTTTGAGATTTCTCCTAATTGTTTTTGAAGATCATTAAGTGTCTGGAAATGATATCTTCTGATCTGTACTTTCTGCGGCCTAATTTTCTGAGCATCTATTTTATAACCTAAATAGTTAATAGAATCTCCTCTTTGTATGTTTTTCTGAGGCAATTTGTAATCCCCAGCGAGGCAAAGTTTCCTTTACTGCTTCAAACATCTTTTCCAAAGTATCCTTATATGAATCAGACAGTAATATGTCATCCATATAATGATATATTAACGAATGTGGAAATTTTTTACGAATTATTTCTAGAGGTTTATTCACAAAATATTGACACAAAGTTGGGCTGTTTAATATACCTTGAGGTAGTACCTTCCACTGGAATCTCTGTACCGGACGGGAATTATTATAGGTAGGTACCGTGAAGGCGAACTTTTCTCTGTCATTTTCTTGTAACGGTATGGTGAAGAAGCAATCTTTTAAGTCTATAACTATAATTGGCCAATCTTTAGGAATTAAAGAAGGTAACAGCATCCCAGTTTGTAGAGACCCCATAGGCTGAATTACTCTGTTGATGGCTCTAAGATCAGTAACCACTCTCCACTTACCAGACTTCTTTTTGACAACAAAAACCGGTGAATTCCATGCATTAGTTGATTCCTCCATATGTCCAGCATCTAGCTCTTCCTGAACTAACTTCTCCAAAGCCTCTAACTTCTCAGATGTCATAGGCCATTGATTCACCCAGACAGTTTCATCTGTCAGCGATTTTAAGGGTAGATATTTTGGTTGCTCTGCCTTACTATATTCTTTCTACCACTAAGAGCTTGTCTATAATTTCTAGCTGATACAGGAGGAATGTTAGTCTGCCTATTCCATTGCTGTAATAGATCACGACCCCAGAGGTTTATAGCAATATGTGCAACATATGGCTTTAACCTTCCTCTCTGTCCTTCTGGCCCAATAAAGTCAATCCATCTAATGCTCCATTTAACTTCAGACAGGATTCCAATCCCTAAGAATTGAATGTTAACCTCTTTTAAAGGCCAATTTGGGGGCCAGGACTTCTGATTAATGATGGTGATGTCACATCCAGTGTCTAAGATGTCATTAATCACCATATTATTTACTTTAACTGGCAACTTGGGTCTATGATATTGTATAGAAGTTTGACAAAATATATGTTTTGTATTTCCTCCTGATAGAATTGATTCTTCCTCTGGAGCTAATGTATTATCCAGTACCATATTATTTACAATGGGCAGTGGATCGTCTAATTGTCCTAGGAGAGGCTGTCCTCCACTGTCACTAGGATTGACCTGATAATCTTTCTTTCCGGGGCCTGCTTGATGTCCCGATTCCCGTTTCCCGGCTATAAAGATCTACTTGTTCTATCTCTAGTGGACCAGCATTCGTTAGTCCAATTATTTACCTTTCCACACCTCCTGCAGAGACCAGGAGGCTGAGGCCTTCTGTTTGATGCATTCCTGGTAAAAGCATTATTTCTAGTTATGCCTTGTCTACAGTTCCTACTAAGATGTCCTATTTTACCACAATTAAAACATCTCAGGTTTCGATGTCTTTTGAAACTTCTGAAGATTGCTTCCCCTACCCAATTTGGTATCTCCTCTTGGGTATTCCATTTTTCATCCTGATTCTTCCTAAATCCTTTAGAAATGGCTTCTCCTATCCAGGTTCCTGCCTCTGGATTGTCATACTCAACATTAGTTGTATAAAAGACCCATTCCTATAATGGTGCTGATCTTATCTTTAATGGCCACAGTATCTATTTGTAATGTGGATTTGCATTCTCATAAGCCAAAGATTCTGTAAGAAGTAGCCTAATATTAGAATCAGTTATTTGTAAATCTACTGCTCTGGATAATCTTTGTAAGAATTCAGAGAATCTTTCTCTCAGACTCTGTATCACTTTTGAATATGTTTCAACTGTTTCCTCTGGTTCACCAACCTTATCCAAAGCATTTAGTGCTGCTGTTTTGCATAAATCAAATATATGCTCATCATAACCAGCTTGGACCTGCGGGTCAGAAAATTGCTTCCCCCTATAAACTTACTTTTGGAAGCTTCAAAGCCATTCTTCAAACCTTGAAGTTCAAGGGACTTGGCTTCCTGTCTCCACAAAGTTTTCCACTGTATTTGGGAAGACTGGTCCAGCACTACATATATTAAATCATTCCAATCTGAGGGAGTTATCTTATTGGTAGTAACCCATGTGCTTAGTAACTGTTTTACATAAGGGCTGTGGATCCCAAAGGACATTATCGCTTGCTTTATAGTTTTCATTTCTTTCATGGGAATAGGTTCCCATTTATGTGTAGTGGAACCAGTTTGGTTTCTCTGCGATGCTGGCCTTTCTACCATGGCTACTGGATAGGGCACCTAAGATGTCTAGTAGCCATATGTCATTTATTTCCTGTTAGCTTAGCATCTGTTGACTCACCATCTGATGTTTCAGAGGATGTATCCTCTAAAGATTGAAATTTTGCAACCATGTCATCCTTTAGGTCTTGGATTTCCTGCATTAAAATTTGTTCCAAGTCCTTGGATTGTTCATTGAGGTCTTGGATTTCCTGTGTTAAAAATTGTTTTAGGTCTTTGCACTGCTCAGTTAAATGTGATTTCAAGCTTTTCATACCATCCTTCCTAAAAACCCCAAAGGCATCTATTTTTCCTTCCAGAAAACACATTCAGTCTGCTAGATAGTCATTATTGTCAGACATAGATTGAACTGACCCTGCTAATTTTGAATATTCCTCCTGAATAGACTCCATCTTTGCCATAAATGTAGTGGACATTGAATTGAATGTGTCTCGAAGGTTGTCCTGATCAAATTTAACTAAATCCACTTCTTCCTGAATTTGTGACTCTAATTTTTGAATGGACTCTGCTAATTTGGAAAGTTCCACCTGGTTAGACTCAGTCTTAGCCATAAATGCAGTAGACATTGAATTAAATGTGCCTCGAAGATTGTCCTGATCAAATTTAACTAAATCCCCTTGTTCCTGAATTTTTTACTCTAAATTTTGAACTGACTCTGCTAATTTGGAAAGTTCCACATGCTTAGACTCAGTCTTAGCCATAAATGCAGTAGACATTGAATTAAAAGTGCCTCGAAGATTGTTCTGATCAAATTCCAAGTTATCTGTTTTGGTAACTAAATCACATTTTTCTTGAACTTTTGACTTTAATTTTCGAATCATAAGCTCATGTTTCTTCCATGTGATTACAAGTATTAATACACTAATCACAAGCATGGCACACATATACATATGAAAATGTCATAATTGTCTTTTACTGCATAATCCATAATGTTGGTAACGAAATCTCTAAAATCCTGCAGTGTTAAATTACCTGCCATGTTATAATTAGATGTTCCTACCACCAATTGGTGATTCCTAAATTGGAAAAGTTACCTCTTGATTTGTCTCAGAATAAAATACCTGTAGTTACCGCGCATGGCCAGCAGATGGCGCAGGTGTACTGCCAAACACTGCCTCTCCGTGGAAAATCGGATGCTCCCCAAAGAACCTGTGAAAACTTAGCGAACAGATTTGGGAAGGCAGATTCGCTGCACAGAAGTGGAGCTCAAAGTGGCTTTGGTAGCTGCTAAGGCAGTAGAAGGGAGAAGTGGGCAAGGGAATTGGCGGGTGGCAGGGGGAATGGGCTGCAGACAGCCCGGGGGCCAGTCTCCCGAGGCAGCCGGCCATTTGCAGCTGCGTCCCGCCCCGGGATATGGAGCTGGTGGCAGAAGACATGAAGAATGGAATTCGGGAAAAACTGGAGCACGCTGGGAGAAACAGGAGCGAGTGTGCACAATGCAGCAGCCAGAGGCCAGGCGGCTGGAATGCCAATTAGCACTCACCTCGGGATGCCGAGTCAGGCGGCCACCGGCCACAGAGGCATGTGCTTCCAATCCACTCAGCTGACACCAGATAATGAGGATTTTTAACGCTATAAGGAAAACAATATATTTATTTACCAGAGAGAGAGTCGCACTAGCTAGGAGTTAGAAGTGTGGCTGGCTTCCAAAAGAAAAGGGAAGGGTCCTTTTCCTTTCACTTCCTTCAAAATATACAAAGAAGTCAAGAAGCTAGTCACCAAAATATGAATTAATCCAGTTTTTAAACAGGTGGTACAGATCTAAATATAGAATTCTCAGTAGAGGAATCTCAGGTGGATGTAAGAAACTTAAGTCATTGCTCAACATCCTTAGCCATCGGGGAAATGCAAATCAAACCAACTCTGAGATACTATCTCACAACAGTCAGCATGGTTAAAATCAAATTCTCAAATGATAGCATATTCTGGAGAAGATGTAGAGAAGAGGGAATACTCCTCCATTCCTGATCTGAAGGAAAACTTGTACAGCCACTTTGGGAACACTTTTAGCAGTTTGTCAGAAAAATGAGTATCAGTCTACCCAAAGATCAAGCAATTCCACGTTTATGCATATAGTAACCAAAGGATGCACATTCATATCTGAAAGACATCTGTTCAACTATGCTCATTGTAGCAGTATTTGTAATAGCCATAACCTGTAAGCAACCTAGTTACTCCTCAAACAAGAATGGATAAAGAAAATATGATACATTTACACATTGGAATAGTACTCAGCTGCCAAAAATCAATGACATTTTGAAATCAATGGAACTAGAAGAAACCATCCCAATAAAAGAAAGTTTGTGTGCACTCACACATAAGTAGATATTAGACATAGAGCAGAGAGATAACTAGACTTCAATCCATAAACCTAGAGAAGCTAGGTACCAAGAAGGACTCTAAGAGGGACATGTATGAAGCCCCCAAGACAGAGAAAGTAACAAGTTCTCCTGAGTATATTGTGAAAATGGGGGAGGAGGAGGGGATAGGAGGAAGACTGTGAGAGAAGGGGAAAGGGGAGGAGAACATGAGGGATCAGGATGGTCGAGTTGTGGGAAAAACAGATACCTTGATAGTGGGAGCCATTATGATATTAAAGAAAAACTTGATACTAGGGAAATCTCCAGGAATCCATAAGGAAGACTCCAACTAGGAATCTAAGCAATGCTGGAGATGCTACCTTAAATGGCCTTCCCCTATAATGAGAGTGATAGCTACCTTAAATGCCACCATAGAGATTTCATATTGTAGCTGATAGAAGCAGCTAAGCATTTTGCCAAACTCGAGGAATTTAGTTGTATTGAGAGAATGATGAGCAAAAGTGTCAAGACCACGGTGGGGGAAACACACAGAAACACCTCACGTGAGTAAGTGGGAGGTCACAGACCCCATTCTGAAAGCTGGTGAACCAGTTTAAGACCAACCAGGCCCCCTGAATGTCGGTGATAACTGTGGAGCTTGGGAAGTCTATGGGACCTATGGCAGAGGAACCATAAATCAGGCAGGCTTAAATCTCACAGAGTTCTCCTGCTCTCACCCTTATGAGTCCTGTCATGGAAAGTGTAATACACATATACAAAATGACTGTACCTTTTGATAGGGAAACTCTACACCTTTCATGTTTGCTCTGTCTCCAGGCAGTCACTACTGATGAACACTTGGAGCCAGCTCATGTCCTCCTGGATGTCTTTTATGAGGAATCTGTGTATTCTTGTTATCTCTCCAATACATCATTTTAGGGCATGCCACATGAAATCACTTAATTGTATGCCGTTATTTTCTATTAGTTAAGCATAACATCAAGTGTGCATTTGAGAGCTAGAATGAAGTGTTCCAAAAAGTATCTAGAAGCTTAACCTGTGTGTTGTTATCTCTATCTAAACAATACAAACATGCTGATATTCCTAGGTAAAGAATCTGTTGTCAAGAAGACTTCCCTGAGAATAGATGGAGCAATAGTCATTATCTGAACATTCAGCATGTATTCACTCCTGCATATGATGTTCTCAGCTTTGAGAAAAAATTAGAATATAAGGATGAAGACTATTAATTTCATTAGACTCCAGTTGTCAAATTGTCCTACTAATCTGTAACTCCACTAACTTCACTGGCTTGTCATCTATTCAATTCAACACTTTCACAGGTGTCCCATTGTGCTAAGTCAAGCAAGTAGACATTGACACTCTTCATTCCCTTCAGACAATGCATGACTTGAGGATTTTAGTTGGGATGGATTCTTTTCAACACTTGGTCTCCATTAGGTTCCAAAAATGAGTATTGCTTGAAGGAAGCACCCCTATTAGCTTCTGCATAAGATGAAATTTTGGTCATGATTGTGACAGTTTTACTGGATACTGTAAGAAATTATGGAAATGTACCTGGCCAAACAGACTGCAATTTGCAGAAAGAACATCCATATAAAGGCATCTGTTGACAAGGGATGACCCAGTTCCAGGACTGTGTTGTATCAGCAGAAATTTGAGCAAACACACTAGATACAGCCAATCAGAAGCTCTGATCTCTGAGGTTAGCTAGTGGCAAGTTCAATTCTCTGACCTTCAGACAAGCTTTATTGGAACAAGCAAGGTATTACCACACAGGGTAATAATCTTTACTAGTTACAGATGTACTAGAGGCATTCTGTCAGCAGTTAATGATTTCCCGATGTACATTAGACATCAGGTTACATGTATTTGTTTTGGTGTTAATGGTTAGTCCATTAATTTTAAAAATTAACTTGCAACATCCCTAGACACAATCCAACAAGGTATGTGCCCCCTACTTATGGACTCCTTTCATTTAAAACCTGACCTCCCTTCAACTCAGTGCTGCAACACCTTAATCTGCTGAGTCAGAGTGTGGGGATGTGAACTGGAGATACATTCTTCAATAAAGGGACTCTTGTGCATTTACATTGAACTCTACTTACTTCAGGTCTCCTGAGTTGTTGTGTGACACAGGTTTAACAGCTACAAGTGCCCTTACCTTCGGGTTACAAGACTGTCAAAAGATCACATAAAAACATAGACATCTGCCCTGCCATCATGGGCAATGCCAGACCCTTCCTTCATCTAAGAGGACTACAAGTATGTTAACTAGATAAATGTTGTCTGAAGACGATAAGAGCTCATCCATCATGGTAGGGACTTTATAGACAAAATTTCTTCTCATGATCGAATGTGAATGACAAACTTCATTCAAATTCAGGCAGAAAAAAATTTTTACTAATGGGACTCAAAGAGTGAAAGAGGAGGAATAGTCCTTTACATCAAAATATTTTTGAGCAAAAACAGTATTACATAATATAACACATGTATGGTAATATATATAACTGACAACAAAATTTCAAGGGACATTTGACTTGTAAAACATTTTTACCTGCTGGGGTTTGATTTTTTTCCTTTTTAAATTTTTTAAATTAAAAACAAGGTTTTTTTACATGTCAATCCCACTTCCTCTCCCTTACCTCCTGCACAGCCACCCAACCAATCCCCTATCCCATTCCCTGTCTGCTCCATAGGAAGGAGGAAGCCTTCCATGATGGATCTTCAAGTCTTCCGTATGATTTGGAGCTGGGCCTAGAACCTGCTCAGTGTATCTAGGATTAGAGAATATAACTCTATGGGTGTGTGCTCCCATAGTCCATTCTTGTTCTAGGGATAAATACTGATCCACATCCAGAGGCCCCATAGATTGCCACATCATCCAAACTGACATCTACATTCAGGGGGTCCACAGTGGAGTACTACCAAGTGGAAAAAATCAATGGAATCTTGAAATTAGCAGGCAAATGGATGGAACTTGTAGGAACCATGCTGAGTGATGCAACCCATTCACAAAAGGAAAAACATGATATGCACCTACTAGTATCTGGATATTAGACATTGAGCAAAGTATTATCAGCCTACAATCCGCACTGGCAGAGAAGCTAGGAAACAAGGAGGACCCTAAGAGACATAGACATGGTACCCAGAGAAGGGGAAAGGGACAAAATCTCCTGAGCTAATTGGGAGCATAGCAGAGGGGAGAAGGAGTTGGAAGAAAGAGAAAAGGATAAGAAAAGCGACAGGAGGACAAGACAGAGCAGCATGACTGAGTCAGGGTAAGAATAGAGGAGAGCAAGAAAAGATATACCATGATAGAGAGAGCCATTATACGTTTAAAGAAAACTCTATCACTATGGAAATGCCCAGAGATAGACAAGGGTGACCCCAAATAACAATTTAAGCAATAATGGAGAGGCTACCTTAAATTCCCTTCTCCAATAATGAGACTGATGACCACCTTATATGACATCCTAGAGCCTTCATCCAATAGTTGATGAAAGCAGATGCAGACGACCAAAGCTAAACACTGAGCTGAACACTTGGAATCCATTTGCAGAGACAGAGGAGTGGATAAGCAAAGGTGTCAAGATAAGACTAGTGACACCCACAGAAATAGATGACCTGAACAAGGAGGAGTTCATGGACACCACACTGATACTTGGGAAACCAGCATAGGACTGTTCCAGACTCCCTGAATGTGGATGCCATTTTGGAGTTCTGGTTAATCTACATAAAAAGATTAAAGCTGCAACAAATTAAGAAAAGGGTCTGCTTTCCCCATAGAACAATGAAATTTAAAACAGACAAAAAAACTATAGCTCCTAGGGTCTGTCTGCCCACCCCTAAAACCCCTTGAGAGAAGGCACCAGTTAACTGCCAGAGTCACACAAACAGCCAAATTGGAGACCATGAAGACTTAACATCATATTCCCATTATGCCCCAGAAGAAAGTCAGAAGGAAGAATAAGAACAACTTCAGATTGGCTATTGAAAAACAACAGGTCTGGTTGGCTACCACAGACGAGAAAATACCAATTCCTGAGATAACCACATCCAGGTTAGTTTGGCAAATTCTTGGAACAACCTACGTGGAAAACTACACTAAAAGAATTATTGCAAAGATATTTGGTGGCATGAAGTTTGCCAACATTGAGCAAACAAGTTGACAAAGCCTCTCTTCAATATGCTTGGAACAATACCAAGCAGGAACCCAGGACACCCAAGATGTTACCAAAACTGGTATGCTTCCTACCCATTTCAACATCTAGAAGTGACCTTCAGTAACAGTCCTCCCAGCAGAGCAGACAAATACTTCCTGGTTGTGGTGTTCATTTTTGAGGAGAAGCCTTTCCTATCCACATAGAAGATTAACTTGGTGCTTGGGATCATGAGTGAATCATCTTGTTGGGTTGAGAGATTAAGAAGAACTTTGAAATGACACTGACTAAACATTATAATGAAACAGATTTCTCTTCTGCCACTTTTACTGTTTATGGTTTATTGCATACCCTGTAAATGTGGTTAGTCTCCTTTTGAGATTGTGTCTGGCCACCCATGTCCATTGCTCTCAAGCACCTCAGTATGGACACATTAACCTCACAGATCAGAGGATCGATGAGAGTATGGTCATACCCAACTCCCACAGGTCTTGAAAGACTTGGTTGACACCAAAGAAATATTTTCTCAACCCTAAACACTCCCTTTGCTCTCAAATTGCAGGTATCAAGCCATGGACACACCACACCCATGACAAGGAGGCTGTAGACCTGAACCAGGAGTAGACTGTCAGAGAGATCCAGAGCAGCTTCTGAAACTTAAAAAACCTCAGAATGGAAACAATGGCTCAGTGCCCACTCTGCCTCCTGGTGCCCTACTGAGCCTGTGGATGTGCACCTATGCAGTACACACTTAGTGTCTCTGACCCTGTTAAATAAATTAGTCTGGAGAACAACCTCATCCCAGGGCATCTCCTAATCCTAGACAGCCATCAGTAACTTAGAGCCTCATAGAGGGCTTCTGTCTTATCCCCTCCAGGTAGTGCTACTTGGGAATGTACCAGTCATGGATCATCCCTCAGACCACATCTTGCTGTGATGGAACTGACTGCACCAATAAACAGAATGTAATTCATTTTCCAGTTTGCCTCAGCTAGTGGCAGTTTATGGACAAGGGTGCAGAGGACATAACAATTTTTGTAGAAACTCATTTTCAAGAAAGCATAATCATCCTTTAAAATCAGATCAATTCGCTCTCAGAAATGTTCCTCCAAACCATAGAGGATTTTAAAACAACTGAAAAGGGAGGCACATCCATGATTTTAAATGATGAATACCATTATATGCTGATCAGTCAGAAATAATAGGAGAAAATGCTGAAAAGGTCTAGAAAAGATTAAGGGTAGAGTTCCAACTAAGAAGCAATGAAATACAATATGGGGACCCTGTCTGTCTCTGCTAATGGGACCACTTATGGTAATAGTGATAGGGCTTCTGTTAGGATTATGACTCTTAAACATCCTGTCAAGGGTCATCAGAACTAGAATAAAAAATAAAGCTCTAGACAATACACCAGGTATCAATCTCTATTTTCAAGAAAGATTGGTAAGTTGTTGTGAAGGATAAAGGGGAGGGAATGAAGTATCATAAGGAGGAAAAGACCAATAATTGAATATTTATGTATTGCAGATTTTGCTCATTACCTAAAACTTTACTTATAGTGACAATTTTCCAAGAATGACTTAAAGTGGAGGAAAAAAGACCAGAAAATGTAGCTGAAAATATGAGTCACTTCCCATAGTGATCTGTGACTGCCAGGTAGCTTCTGTGGAATCTTGCTTGCTTGACTTCCCCAACTTGTGTTTTTAGAGTATAAAATTGGAATGTGGACTGTACTTGGGACCAAATGTGTCAGGAGTTATCCTGGCTTCAGTACACCAGTGACATTCCTCTTTTCAAAAGCCACTTCTGTTAGAAGGCTTGCTTATTCCTAAAAGCTTTATGCAAAACTGCTTCAAAACTCTGAAGAGCTTATCACATTTAATTCTGTCACTCTGCCCCAGCCCATCCATATTACCTCCTACATTTGTGTAACTTCTGTTCTTCTGGGAACTCCAGAGAATTGTGCATTGAACTATGCTCTATATTGAATGGTGGGATCTTATTGGGGGTTGCTCTCCATAGCATTTCTCTGTGTAGCCCTAGCAGTCCTTGTACTAGCTCTTGTACACCAGACTGATCTTGATCTGGAAGAGATCCACCTGCCTCTGTCTCCAGAGTGCTGGGATTAAAGGCATGTGCCACCACCACCCAGCTGACAGGTGGACTCTTAAAGAGAATCCTTTGGAGAATATATGGTCCATATGCATTCAACTCTTGAGTGAGATAGACATCTCAGGGAGCCTCCTTGAAACCCACAACTGTATCCAGATAACTGATGATATCTTCTTGTTTGAGGGGATTCCCATCCTGCCTGAATTTCATACTGTGGAGTCTTTGTCTTTTCCTCAGAATTTTTTGATGAAATAAAATGATGTCATCTTAGTGACCTCCCCTAGCTCATGTAAGAAAAGATTGTGTGTGTGTGTGTGCATGTGTGTGTGTGTGTGTGTGTGTGTGTGTGTGTGAGTCTTTGTTTTACTTGGGGTGGTTTTGTGTTTAATGTATGTTTTAGCTACTTTTCTATTGCTGTGAATATTCACCAAGGCCAAGACAACTTATAAAAAATATGCTTATAGTTTCAGAGTGTTGGTGCTCAGTCTACATGATAGTAAACATAGTGGAGGCATGGCTGTTTAGTAGTAGCAAAGAGCTCATAACTGACTCACAATTACACACAATGATAGAGGGGATCGTGGATGAACGTCTGAAATTCAAAGATCATCCTCAGTGACATAGTTCCTCTTAACAGACAAGCTTCCTAAATCTCTCAAGAGAGTTCCATTAGCTAGAGATAAAGCATTAAAACATATGAGACTATGTGGATAATTCACATTCAAAATTTTAAAACTTGTATATATTTATTGTAAGTCAGTTGCACCATTTTATGTTTTTACCTAAAATTCTTATGAATTTTTCAACATGCTCAGTTCCCCAAACCCTGTCCTTTGGGAATATTACAAGGCAAAAATAGGTATAATGGATTAAAATATTGCTCAAAGTAAGTTATATGTTTGAGGTATGAAAAACAAAAATAAAAACATATAGCTTAAAACAAATATTGACTATTTGTTATCAACTTAATCCAAGGCCTGACCCCCTGTCCATATAAAAATGAGGGAGCTGAAAAATCCATATACTTGAATTCTGCTATAGGGAATCAGATGACAGGCTTACATAATCAGGCTTCTTATAGGGCACAAGACTGTAACAAACAAACAAAAACAAGTAATCAACAACAATAGGGGGTTAAATGTGGAGGGCAGTGTAGAACAAAAGCAAAGTAAATTAGAGAGGTTGATGCTGTGGGTGAAATGTTTTTAGCAGGGATGTGGATGTTAGGATAAGGGATATGAGAGTGATGAGAGTGTAGGAATGAAGGAAGGAATCACCATGACTTAAAAGTATATTGAAGTCATGTTGAAGACTGCTGCTTATACATACGCAGAAACACTAAAAGATAAACTTAATAATAAAACCAAATAAAAATGCCTTCATCCTTCAGCATAGGAAGCATCTTCTTTACTATGATAAGGTAATGCAAATTTTATTTTTCCTTTGTCCCACAACCAGGAACACACTGGATGATTGAGATAATCTGTCTAATTGTCTCCAAAGGGGACCCTACCTGTGTACAAACTGTCAATAAATCATGCCAGGTTTCCATGGATAGATTCTAAAGATTGGCAGTAACTGTTGATGAACCAGAATTGACTGTGTCTTATGGCTACACATCTTCCCATACAACTGTTTCCCAAGTCCTATTTTACATCCAGAGCTAAGCAAAGTGGATACTAGTATCTTTGTTTAAATCTAAGTGGACTCTCATTCTGCAACCTGGCACAAGCAAAGGCATGTCCATAACTGTGGCCTATATGCCCATCTTCTTTTTTTTTATAAAGAAAAGCATTTAATTGGCAATATCTTACAGTTTCAAAGTTTTGCACCAGACTTTTTCTTCTGGACCACCAGCTAGCTCCCAAATTATGACATGGAGACTTATTACTTATGAATCCTCAGCCTAGTTTAGGTTCATTTCTGGTTAACTCTTTTAACTTAAATAAACCTGTTTCTTTCATCTACATTTTGTCTCAGGGCTTTGTATTCTTCTTTCCTTCTGTATATTATGCTTTCACTGTTTTTCATATTTGGCTGGCTGGCAGCTGCCTGGCTCCTTGCCCCCAGGTATGTTCTGTCCTTCTCCTCCTTCTCTTTTCTCTTCCTTGTCTCATCACTCTTTTCTTGAATGAAGCTTTCTCTTCCTATTTATTTCTCTGTCTGCCAGAAATGTCTATCCTTTCTCTTGACTAGTTATTGGCTGTTCAGCACCTTTTTAGACGAATCAGTTGCCTTATGCAAGCAAGATGAAACAAATGCAACACATTTTCACATCATTAAACACACGGGCTTACATATTTAAACAAATTCAGAATAAGTAAATACAACACAGCTTTACACATTTAAAGTAATATTCTGCAAGGTGAACAAATGTAACACATACTTACATGGTTAAAATAATTTTCCACAACAGAATTTGGTCCATTATTATGGCACGATGTGGCGGTGTGAGGCAAACATAATACTAAGAGTCCTACATACTGATCTCCAGGCAGCAGGAAGAGAACTGGCTTCAACTTCTGAGACAGCAGAACCCGCCTCCTAGAGATGCACTTCCTCAAACAAAATTACACCTGCTACAATAAGGCGACACCTCCTAATAATGCCGCTCTCTATGGACCAAGTTTTCAAACACAGAAGTCTATGGGGGCCATTCATATTCAAACCACCACACACTCTTTGAAAATAATAAGAGAATTAATCTCTCCTTACCACACACCTTCAAATATACTTTTCTATTGTTTGAGAACATTCATTGGATCATTTGTTTCAGTTTATCTTCTTCTTATAGAACACTTGGTCCTCTTTCTATTTCCTGAAAAGGGTATTTTACTTATACTTCTATGTATCACTAATTCATTACTAAAAAGTAAGGAATGCATGTTTTTTTAAAATGTGACTCTCTCTGTTACTTGTATTGTTCTCATTAAATTCCTATACTTAAGCATTTTTGTTAGGTAGTGACTATGGATTTTATGAAGCTTAAAAAGTTGTTATATTTAAAATATTTTGATCAATACCAGGATTTTTATTTAATTTTATACATACAGGTTAAGAGATTTGGGAACTGCTTACAACATCTCTCATCTCCTTAAAAGATCTTCACTAAGTTTCATAGTCAAAGATTATACTTTATATTCTTCATTCAATATTCTTTTATTGTGTACTCTTCTATAACATCATTTAATATGATAATGTCATTTGTTGACAAATTTATTTATTACAGATCTTGCAATGAAATTATTTTCGTGTGTTTAGATAATAGACTGTAAACAGTTATTGTGTGAATATTTTTGGAAGTATGAAACTGTGTGTCTTTGAACAAATGTGCCAAATGTCTTTTGAAGTACTACTCTAGCTTCTGCTGTATCACTTTTAAGTTTTTAGTCATAAATATGTGTAGCATTTACCAAAATCACAAGGACATTCTTTGAGGGCAGCTAATTTAAGTGTATACAGAAAGCCTATCCCACACTCTGAAGGCCTGATTTGGTAGTGTGCCCAACAACAGGAAGCATTTCATATATGTTCTGCTTTTTCTTGTTTCTAGCAGTTCTGTGTATTCAGTGGCTGATGGACAAAGAGGCAGACTCCCACAGCTAAGCACTGAGCTGAACTCAAGAAAGCCAGTAACAGAGAGGCGGACTGATGACCAAAGGGAATAAGACTGGGCTGGTTTAACCCCCAGAAACAGCTGACCTGACAAGGATTAACTCTTGAATCCCAGGCTAATGTCTGGGAATCCAGCATGGGGCTGATCAAGACTCACTGAATGTGGGTGTCAGTGAGGAGGCCTAGATAATCTGTTGAGCCTTGGGCAGTAGATCAGTATTTATCCCGGGTATACAAATGGACTTTGGACTCCCATCCAACAATGTGAGATGCACTCTCACCCTGAACTCTTGGGGGAGGGTCTAGGCCCTGCCCTGGATGAAATGACAGACTATGGACAGCCTAATGGAGGGCCTCACCCTCCCTGGGGAAATGAGGGGATACTGGGGTTGGTTGGGGGGAGGCCACAGGAGGAGGGGAGGGAAACGGAGAGGGACCTGGAACTGACTTGTGAAGCAACCTTGTTTCTAATTTAAATTTAAATTTAAAAATAAATAATAAAAACAAAATTAAAAAAGCTGACGGGATGTCACTTCCTGTCCTTCACATTTCTTTTCAAATATTTCATGAGAACAATTTAAAAAAAGAAAGAAATATTAGACTATGAAATTTTAGAATACACACAACTTCAAATTTAATGGAAAGGCTAGTTAAAAGTGGTCTGTTATTTTCTCCTCTCATTTACCTTGATGAAAGTTAAGGTCAATTTGAATATTTTCCTTACAGTGCAAAACAAAGAACTACATGCATAGGCACAAGCCAATGTGAAAACAACTATCACATAATAGGCAAATTATAGCAATGGGATAAAATGGAAAATATATTTGCTTGTTAAGAGGTTTACTATGAGAAAATGGAAACTCATTATGGCTATACAGGATCTTGGCTTCCTAAGATTTTCAGGAAAATACTTTCAACTTCCCTTTACATGAACTTTCTGCCCTCATAACTGTTTTATCTATGGTTATGCTTTGCAGTAAGGGAGAAAAGGAAATCTCATTTTAATTTTAACATTATATTTCCCACACTAAAGCAATTACATGGCAGGAAGAGTATTTATACACTATTGTTATAGTGCCCATCTTCTTAAGGAATACCTGCATGTAAACAAAATACAAATGATAGAGACTCATTAACTTTTGAATGAATCATTGATATCAAAGAATGCTTGTTAACCGAGAAGCTAGCTAGCTTTCAAATTAGCTTTTATTCTTTTCCACATGTGTATATTTGGTGTGCATGTGTGTGGGCACATGAATATCATGGTGCCCTTGCACTTATGGAAGGGTGGATGTTCATGCCCAATTTGAAATCTTGAATCATTTTCAATTGCTCTTTTACCTTATTCTTTAAAATCACTGTTTTCTCTCTCCCTCCCATCTCCTCCCCCCTGTGTGTGTGTGTGTGTGTGTGTGTGTGTGTGTGTGTGTGTGTGTATGTATGTATGTATCCAGGTGCCATGGGTCACTTTCCACCCTTTGGGTCGCAGAGATTTAACTTAGCTAATCAGGCTTGGTGGCAACCTCACCAGTTCCTACCTCATTCTTGAGGTAGAATCTCTCAATCAAACAAATTTCCATAAATTCACTGCTCCTGGTCACCAGCATATTCTGGGGACCACATGTCTCCACATTCTGATGATGGAATTATAGGCAGGCTTCTCACCCACCTGGCATTTAAGTGGTGTATTAGTTAGGGTTTTCTAGAGTTATCGAAATTATGGAATGGGTCACCCCCATGTAATTTAATGGAATGTCTCACAAGATGAAGTCCAACTAACCTAAACATGTCTATCTGTGAATGGAAAGACCAAGAATCTAGTAGATGCTCAGTACCATGGTTTAGGCTTCTTAGCTGGGCTCTGGCAAATGCTGGAATCCTGAAGACGTAGGCTCCAGTGCCCTTGAAGAAATTGGTGTGCTGGCCAGCTGATTGTAATAGAATCTTTTTGAGTTTCTCTCCAGTTAGTTTGATGTTGGCTCTTGTCTTGCTGTGTACTGCCTTTATCATGTTTAGGTGTAGCATGAGGTTTTTGTGCTCAAGTTAGGCCCCAACAGTGCTTCGGATCCAAATGAACACACAGTCACTATATTAATTATGGGCCTGTTGACCAGTGACTATGGCTTCTTATTGGCTGTCTCTGTCTTTATTATTAATCCATTTCTATAAATCTAAATATTTCTATGTGGTCTTATTTTAACAGAGAAAATATCCAGACCTCTTACTCCATTGGGGTCTTGTTTCTATTGGATGGAAGAATTACAGTAGTATTGGTATTTTTAAAAGATGAATAATACTTTTTTAATTTTTAATTTTAAATAGCTTGATTTACATGTCAATTCCAGTTCCCTCTCCCTCCCCCTCCTCCTGCACCCCCCACACCCCCCAGCCTCCCAACCTATTGCCATTTCCTTCCACATAGGGGATATCTAGAGTCTGTCATTTCACTCACCACTCACCGTGTTCCCAATCTGTTCAGAAGATCTTGCCTCATTCCTCTTCTCTGGGGTACCATGCATATCTTTTAGGTTCTTTCCTGTTTCCCAGACTCTCTATCAGTGGAAGTTTAGACTGGCACTGTCCCGATCCATGTCTAAAATCCATGTATGAGTGAGTACATAGCATGCTTGTCTTTTTGTGACTGGGTTACCTCACTCAGGATCGTTTCTTCCAGTGCTATCCATTTACCTGTGAATTTAAAGATTCCATTGTTTTTTTTCTGCTGAGTAATACAAAAATGGGCAGGTAGACCAATGGAACCGAATTGAAAACCCTGATTTTAACCCACACACATATGGACACTTGATTTTTGACAAAAAAGCTAAAACTATGCAATGGAAAAAAGAAAGCATCTTCAACAAATGGTGCTGGCATAACTGGGTGCTGGTATGCAGAAGACTGCAGATAGATCCATGTTTATTGCCTTTTACAAAACTTAAGTACAAATGGATCAAAGATCTCAACATAAATCCAGCCACACTGAAACTTTTAGAAGAGAAAGTGGGAGATACTCTTCAGCGAATTGGTACAGGAGACCACTTCCTGAACATAACACCAATGGCACAAACACTGAGATCGAAAATTAACAAATGGGATCTCCTGAAACTAAAAAGTTTGTGTAAGTCAAAGGACGCAGTCAACAAGACAAAAAGGCAGTCCACACAATGGGAATATATATTCACTAATCCCACATCTGACAGAGGGCTAATCTCCAAAATTTACAAACAACTCAAGAAGCAAGTCTCCAAATCACCAAAGCATCCAATTAAAAGGTGGGGTACAGAACTAAATAGTGAATTCTCAATAGAGGAGGCTAAAATGGCCAAGAGACAGTTAAGAAAGTGCTCAACATTCTTAGTCATCAGGGAAATGCAAATCAAAACAACTCTGAGATACCATCTTACTCCTGTCAGAATGGCTAAAATAAAAAACACCGAACACAATTTATGCAGGAAAGGATGTGGAGAGAGGGGAACACTCCTCCACTGCTGGTGGGAGACCCAACTCGTACAGCCACTTTGGAAATCAGTATGGAGATTCCTCAGGAAAATGGGAATCAATCTACCACAAGACCCAGCAATTCCACTCTTAGGCATATATCCAAATGAGGCAAATTCATACAATAAGGGCATCTGCTCCACTATGTTCATTCTAGCATTATTTGTAATAGCCAGAACCTGGAAGCAACCTAGATGCCCCTCAACTGAAGAGTGGATAGAGAAAATGTGGTACATTTGCACAATGGAGTAGTATTGGTATCTCTTCTTGGAAATTCATCACAAAAAAGATCTGCCACATGTTTTTGTTTGTTTTATGGAGCCTTTTGATGACTTCTTTTTCTTTGTTTATCTGATCCTGATTTAATTTTGGCATGGGATACCTATTCAGAAAACTATTAATTTCCTTTAAAAGTTCCAAATTTAGGGACTTCTGTTTTTTGAAATATAAGCTAAAGTTTCTCTGGAATTCCTCAGTGTCTGTTTTTATGTCCCCCTTCTCATTTCTGATTTTGTTAATTTTGATATGTTCTCTGCCATTTGGTGATTTTCTTGAAGAACCAACTCTTTGTCTCATTGATTCTTTCTATTGTTTTCTTTGTTTCTGTATTTTTATTTTAGCCCTCAATTTGATTATTTCCTGTCATCTACTCTTTCTGGTTCTGTTTGTTTCTCTTTGTTCTAGAGCTTTCAGCTGTGCTGTTAACTAAATAATGTGAGATTTCTCTAGGTTTTATAAATAGGCAATTCTTAGTATGAACTTTCCTATTAGCACTGCTTTATGGTGTCCCACAAGTTTGGCTACATTGTTCATTAATTTTCATTGAATTCTAGGAAGTTAATACTTTTTTCCTTCCTCCTTGACTCACTGATGATTCACTTGAGCATTGTTTAATTTCTGTGAGTTTGTGGACTTTCTACAATCAGTAATGCTATTAAATTATAACCTTAAGCTACGGTGAGATAGTCACATTAGCAAAACTTTCCAATTCAGAGTGTTTTGTGGGATTACAACAGATGACACATATAAACATCCATGTGTCTATATGATAGGTTGAATGGCATTCATCAGTAATTGAATCTATTGATACATGTAGAGACTCGGTTGGATTCCAGTGACTTTATGCTATGTGAAAAAAGTCAAAAACATAATTCTATATGCAACATATTTATGTAAAATTCATAAAGTAAAAAATAATTATAGATGCAGAGAATATTTTTTCTGACATTCAGTGAACCAGGGTGCAGGAATGTGATACTTCATATTGTCTAAACAACTATTGCTATTAGCAGGTGTTTGTGGCATTTAACTATATTTGTATATAACTGGAGATGGTTTACAAAGATTCCACATGGAGAAAAGTGATGTAGAATACATAGAATACATCCATTTCTGTAGGAAAGATTTTTTTCCCGATCATAGCATTGTGTAAAATGTCCCTTAACTTTAATTAATTCTTTGTTGGAAAAATAGATTAAACAAACTAACTCTTGTTGCAAATTCTGTAAGTGGGTACTCTCTTACATGTTTGCCATTTTCTCACTTGTGGATGGTGGCATGGAAGTTCAGTTTTGATAATTTCCTCAATTTCCTTCAAATGTTCAAGACTAGGAATTTCCATGTGGCATTTCTGATGCTCACAACCACTATAGTGAAATAATCTCAAATCCTGTCCTTTTTGTGCTAGTGTAGTTTTGACAGTTTAAATTTGGTATGGAGTAGAGATTTCTAGGATGACTCATTTTGTTCTTGATTAAATACCAACTGGATTGATGAGGTGAGAGCGATAAAGGCTTGGATGAACATGTTGCTTTTTGCTCATTTTCCTGGTGGATTTTCTTCTGTGTTTGACAGGCATTTGTGGGTACTGGAAGAATCACTTCACTTTAACTCAATATGAAGCCTTTGACAAAGTCTGTCAGGAGAAAATATCAAGCTTGTATTCTGATCTCTTCCCCTGATCAGAGACTGTTGATTCCCCTCCATCCCAGGCAAGATTTGTCAGTGCAGCCCTGGCTGTTTGGGATGAACTCTGTAAACTTTAGAGATATGCATGCCTCTGCCTCTTAAGTACTTGAACTAAAGGCATACAAAATTGCTGCTGAGATATGTGGTTTGAAGGGTCTAGATACTGTAATACCTCTTAATGTTAGTTAGTCATACTGATAAAAATCTATCTGTGCTTTTTTTGTTGTGATGCAAGTTAGCCATCTGGGAATGGGAAATATCAATTGAGAAAATGCCCCAACATATTGGCCTGTAGGAATGTCCTGTCCACTAAAGGTGGCGCTATCCTTGTTAAGTTGTTCCAGGATGTATGAAAAAAAGCAGTCTGAGCAAGTCATATAAAGAAGGTCACAGTGAGCAATCCAGTAAGCATCATATTTCCATGTCTCCACTTCAGGTTCTTCTTCAGTTTTCCCTGATGAATGACCTGTAAGCTGAATTAACCATTCCTGTCCCTCACCACAATGGAATGAAGATGAGAATAATATCTTTTTGTGTGCTCCACATCAGAAATCTCAGAGTAAAATAAGTTTTAAAAAACTTGATAATGCCTGGAATAGATATATGTGTACCTAGCATCCACCCCTAAATTTCAAGTGAGTTATTCATATTAAACATCAAGATATTGTTACTTTTAAGTAATTTCACTGGTGAATTTAATAATATTGAAGGGGGTCAGCAGAGATAAGTGTATACTAGCCTGGATATTTGTCACAAACTTTGTCATAGAAACTTTCTCCCCTTCTTCGGGACATGGTTAATTAAGAGATTCACAACTGGTTGAAATCACTGAGAACAAATGACTATGAATGCTGAAGCATAGACGAGTCATTTGTCAACATCTCCTCTCCAAGGCACATGGATTATCATGAAAGAAGGGGCAGAAGACATCAAGAACTGGGGAGTGGGGAGAAGCACTATGAAAGGTTGCTTTTTAGACATGACATAAGATATTTATACCTCAACTTGGAGATGATGCTGATGTTGCTGCCACAAGACATGTTTTTAAAATTCCATCATGGATGGGACTGGGACTCTGAGTGGAACCCCTAGTTCAGAATCTACCAGTAGCTCATGACTGATGAATGAGAATGACTTTAAGATTTTGATGTTGCAAGGTTGCCTCTACCACAGTGAATCCCCCCATACCTGTAAGCATATGGCCTTTCATTTTTAAAACATAAATTATGTGTACAAGATATAGGATTTCATTATGTGAATTTTTATGCATGTATATAATTGTACTGAGCACATATTAACCATGTCACCAATCATTCTTTTGTGTCACCTCAGCACTTCCTATGGGCTATTGCCCTCAACTGAAATGTCCATCTTCTTTTTTCCCTAACACACTGCTAATCTAGATTTCATATAATAAAATAATATTTTTTCTGCTCTCCCCACCACAATCATTGCTACCTTGCATTGCCAACTTTTCTTTGGCAAATTTTATTGGAAAAAATTAGAGTTCATGTACCAAACTGGATACAAAATTGGTTGAATAATGAAGATGGTAAAGAAGTACTTAGTAAAAATACTTTATACCACAGAAAGAAATAGCACTTTAAGTGGGCATTGGATTACATCATCCAATAGAAGAGTATTTGTAAAAGAGAAAGAGATATTTGAACAACAACTACTCTTTGTGGATTTGGAATTACTTCATATAATATATATGTTAGAATGATGAGATTACTTTTACCCAGTCCATAGCTCTGAATTAGGACTTGAGTCTGCTACAGTCTCTCAAAGTCTATTGGAAAGCTTCTGTTCCTAAGTTCAACAGTCCCTTGATTGTCCCTGGGCACCAGTGTGAATCTATCAAAGTGCCTGCATCAAAAAAAACTGATGTGGTGAGTTGGTGTGTTTGGAACCTACTGTGACAACATCCACATACAAACAATGTTGAGCTTGAGACCAGAGCATTGCTAGTCTAGTATCCTGAAGAAAATATATTAGAAGAAACATTTAGATTAAACAAACATCTTTACTGAGATTATGATAAAATGTTTCATCCTCTGGCAGTCACTATTCTACACATTTGTGATTTTATTGTGTTAGTTAAGTACTACTGACTTTGCAGTTTCATGAGAACAATGAATTACAGAGTGAGTTAGAACTTGTTGAAGATATATAGACAATGAAAGGCTATCTTTTACACACCTTTTCTATTTTGGTTTGATTTTGTATTGTCATGGAAAAATACTGACCAATCACAACCTGGGGGACGATGGTTTTATCCACCTATGGGTTTTGAGAATCATTGAGGGAAGTCAGTGCATAATCTTGAGCCAGTATCTGAAGCAGAGAATAAGGATAAATACTGGTTAATACCTTGCTACGTCGGGCTAACTCCGCTGCCTTTCTTAGGCACCCCAGGCACACCTGTCAATGGATATGATACACAGAATGTCTGTGCTTCCCTACTTTAATCATTAATTCAAAAATGTCCACCAGACATCCACCGAAGCCATTTTCTCCATTAATAGTCTCTCTCCTAGGTGTGTCAAGTTGACAATAGTTGTAACCTCTGACAGACTATGACAGCCTCCCCTTTGCTTACTTGACTGTTTACTGTTACATAAATAGAAAGGAAAGGAACAAAGGCAGGTATGGAGAAGTTAGGAAGCACAGTAAAAAGAATTGCCAACAGAGACTGAATCAAATTTTTACCCCAATTGAGAACCACAGAGAAAATCCAGAGACCAGAATTGCCCACACCATCTTCATGCTGGTAGGCACTTTTGTGAGCTATTTTTGTTCTAGATTGTATTTGAATTTTATTTCTCAAATATAGTGTGAACTCTGATCTCTGTATAAGACATGCCATAGAATTTTGGCTGCAGGGTTCCCCAACATTTCTCCCTTTCTGCTCATCTTTAGGGATCCTTGTTCTGTGTTCTTCAGCTTCTGAAAAACCACAGCTAAATGACTAAATGAAGAAAACACTTTTTACCAACAACTATAAACACTCTACAGTAAAGAAAATAGTTTTGAAAATTCATCTTTATGAATGGGCCATGGTGACCCTCACCAGGCATCTCAGCATTGGGCAAGTTAAGGCAGGAGAATTGAATTGTAACTAATGGTATACCTTAGAACTGCAGAGTGAAATACTGAACAACCTGTGACAGAGACACCCAGTCTCCTAGCTCTATAACCACCTCTCCCCATAGAGAAACAGGAACAAAGCAGGGAAAGAAGGAAGGAAGGAAGAAAGGAAGAAAAGAAATAAAGAAGGAAAGAGGGAAGGAAGAGCCACTTATCACATAACTTTACACGTATGTAATCAATGTGTTAGTCTTGGGGCATTTGAAGACCACATGTACCTCAATACATTCATGCACTTGATAATCTTTCCTTTATCAGTGGTACTATGCAAGCATTACTAATGTGACATGTGAAGAGTTTATGCAAATGTTACATCATGTAAATGAGACTCATAACTTCATGTATTGGCATATTGTTGGCAATTGACAGACATAAATTTTACACCTGGAAACAATTATGTGCTTTTCCTAGAAGCATATAAGGTAACTGAACAATAAATAATATGTCCTCCTACTCTTCTGTGTCTTTGTTTCACATTTATTTATCTGAAATGCTGGCATGCTAAATAGGGGAATTATTATGCTATGATAGATAGCTTCTCACACATGCTAGTAAGTGTTCTTTAATGTTTCCTAAAAATTTTGCTGTGGGTACAAATATTAATAATGATGTAGAAACTTCATTTCTAGGATTCATCACCTGATTTTTTACTTTTCATCACAGAAAATCAAAACTTAGTCTCTTTTTTCCTATTAATTCTTATAGAAATTCACCTTTCCTTGTGTATTCTCCATTTCTCCTGATAGCATATTGTGTCATCTGACTTTGCTGCACTTTACAAGTTTTCAATTATTAGTGGATATTTTGGGAATTTACGATGACTCACAGAATAATCATATTCTATTAGAACAACTGTGGACTACTTCACTGGATATTTAATAATGCTGTGATAAATCTACATCACATCCACATGCCATACTCTGCTGAAGGACGGTCTCAGCCACAGTGACCTTGATTAAACAAGGAAGAGTACATATCCATACCCAAGTCTGTATCTGAAGATGATATGCACTGTATGGTGCGGATTAAACTTCTGGGTGCATAAAGATAACGTATAGGTGTGTGTGTGTGTGAGTGTGTGCGTGTATTTGCACATATATCAGGGCACTGTTGCATGTGCCTGTGTGTGTGCACATGTGTGAATATATTGCTGTTCATGTCTGTGTGTGTGTGCGAGTACATGTGTGTGACTTTCTTTTGATGATGCATGAATAATGTTAATGATTCTCAAGTTATTTGTGTCCAGTCTCTGTTCCCTGGACTCAACATGATGTCTTTTGGTTATTGTCTATCTCAAAGTATGATGTCTACCATAGAAACAGTTCTTTGGCTGTTATTTCAACTAGAAGACCGAGTGCAACAACTGACTAAAACTCCTCAGCCATTAACTTAAATAACATTTTATTGGGCCTTTTTTGGGGTGTTGTAAACTTTAGCCTGATGATGCTTGTTGTGTTTCTGCTGCTTCTGTCCGTATTGTATTTTCACTCAAGGGAAACCACAAGAATGCTCATGTGTGAACATTTCCTGGATGGTATAAGGCAGAAAAAATTGCTAACTGACTTTTGATTCCACTGAGGTCTGCTCGGAAACATCCAAAGGTTTGGAATTTCATACTTGTGTAGTAATAGTATGAATTTACTTCATTTGTTATGGGTATGTGTGCTGTTTGCGTTAAACTTTCTTCTTAAAGTGTCATACTAATTTATCATGTTTCCTCATGTGAAGACAAGGTATGAAATAAAAACAAAAAAGGATATAGGAAATAATGATGGAAAGGTGTTAGACTGGAAATGTTTTTAGCAAAGAAGGGTTTGTGTATAAATATTAAGATGACAGTATGTCTCCCCAGTATCATGAAAAAACTGGAAACGGCCAGTTCTTAATTGAATGTGAAAGCTGAGATGTAGATTTGGCATTTGTTATCTCAATTTGTTGGGCTGGAAGTTCAAGACAGTGAAGTCATTGGAGTTCTCTTAATGTATAAGGTTTTGAAGATCTGCTTTAGAGAAAAACATTCTGTCCAGTAAGTGTGTTTTAAATGACAGACTCATGAGATCCCACATGGAAGTCCTTACCCTCCCTGGGGAACAGAGTGGGATTTGGGTCGGGGGCTGGGGGGATTGGTGGGGGGGCGAGGAAGGGAAGGAAAAGGGAGCTGGGACTGACATATGAAACAAGCTTGTTTCTAGTTTAGATATAAAATAAAAATAAAGCAAGTAAAAAGATTGTTAACTTTTGCTCCAGCTCAGTCTAAGTATTATGTAGGAGTGAACAATACCAGACTTGGCCAGAGAAATGGCTGAGCAGTTAAGAGGGTTATTTATCTTACAGAAGACCAAGGTTCAGTTGAGAGGACATATTTGATGTATAGCAAACAATTCCAGTTCCAGATTCGATGCCCTCTTTTCACCACTCAGGGTATTACTAGGCATGCAAGTAGTGCACAGCAAACATTCATGCATATAAAATGAAAATAATTTTTTAGATGCCAGACTGATAGAAGTGCTGTCCCAGGTTCTCAATAAAGCAAGCCTGGTAAAACTCCAAGGTTATAAACCAAGATCAACTAATCCCTAGAATAACATGGACCATCTCACGAAATATCCTGTAGCCTTGTTAAGTCTCCTGACCTCTAATTCAGGGAGGTCATGGAGACCCTACTATGTAAACTCTAACCAGTGTCCATTCTACAAAGATGACATTCAACACAGAGGAGATTTTCTCTTCATGATCCTGATCCTGCCTGGCCTTTGACATATACTCAAATAGAAGGATCATCTTGTGAAAGAAAGGCTGAAAGAAATAGAAGTTTCTTCAAAACCAATGGATCCCTACGGAAGATATCTTCAACCATTCTTGATCTTAAGGAAGCAAAAGTTTGGCTTTATGCCTGATAGAGTTTTAACAACCAAAGGAAAGTGTAATCAAAGACTAAGGTAATTTTCCATTGAACTAAAGTACTTTTCTTCTTTCCACAACTTCTCATGATCATGAAAGGCAGAATTTGGCAAAATATGCCAATCCATGGGACATGCTGTAGACATCTGATTCTGGTTTTGAGCCTTCCCAATTATGGTAGGCTCCTGAAAATATGTATATTCAAGCACATATTCGGAGATCTGTTATCCAGTGGTTCTCAGTTTATTTCTGAAGATTCTAGATGACTGTGAACGGCTGATATTCATTGTCTTGGATCTACTGGTTATTGTCTCCTAGATTCTATTTCCATCTACTCTGTCATCAACCACTCTCTCTGCCTGAAAAACTTGTCTGTAATCTGTTAATATTTCACTTTCATGCTGCTGTGCCTTGGTTAATATACCTCATATAAATCTCTCCCATTTTAATATTAGTTTTCTGGGGGCTTCCTGCTTAGAAAGGCTAATGATGGGGGAAGTCCTTCTGTGTATATGTTTCTCATTGGTTGCTGAGTAAAGCAGTGTTGACCAATAGGGAATCAAGGTATGTGGGACTAGGAGTCGAAGAGGATTCTGGGAAACAGGCACAGGTCAGTCAAGATATAGGACAGCAGAGGTGTACGAGGTCCAGACCTTTTCTCCAGCAAAAGAAGATCACATGGAAATACTTAGATTAGCAGTTATGGGTTAATAATTAAGTCAGAGCTAGTGGGTAAGAAACTATAGCCAAAAAAAGCCCAGGTCCAGATGGCCTCAGTGCAGAATTCTACCAGAAATTCAAAGAACAGCTTATACCAATTCTTCTCAAAGTGTTCCACACAATAGAAGCAGAAGGGTCTTTGCCAAACTCTTTCTATGAGGCTTCAATAACCTTGATCCCCAAGCCACACAAAGATACAACTAAGAAAGAGAACTTCAGACCAATATCCCTCATGAACATTGATGCAAAAATACTCAATAAAATACTGGCAAATCGGATCCAAGAACACATCAAAACAATCAATCATTCACCACGATCAAGTAGGTTTCATCCCAGGGATGCAGGAATGGTTCAACATACGAAAATCCATCAACGTAATCCACCATATAAACAAGCTGAAAAACAGAAATCACATGATCATCTCACTAGATGCTGAAAAAGTCTTTGACAAAATCCAACACCCCTTCATGATAAAGGTCTTGGAGAGATCTGGGATAACAGGGACATACTTAAACATAATAAAAGTTATATACAGTAAACCAACAGCCAACATCAAACTAAATGGACAGAAACTCAATGCAATTCCTCTAAAATCAGGAACAAAACAAGGCTGTCCACTCTCTCCATACCTTTGCAACATGGTACTTGAAGTTCTAGCTATTGCCATACGACAACAAAGGGGGATCAAGGGGATACAAATTGGGAAGGAAGAGTTCCAACTTTCACTGTTTGCCGACAATATGATAGTTTACATCAATGACCCAAAGAACTCTACCAGAGAATTCTTACAGCTGATTAACACCTTCAGCAAAGTGGCAGGCTACAAGATCAACTCAAGAAAATCAGTAGCCCTACTATATACAGATGATAAAAGGTCTAAAAGAGAAATCAGAGAAACATCACCCTTTACAATTGCCATGAACAACATAAAATACCTTGGGGTAACGCTAACCAAACAAGTGAAAGACCTGTATCATAAGAACTTTGAATCTTTAAAGAAAGAAATTAAAGAAGCCCTCAAAAAATGGAAAGATTTCCCATGCTCTTGGATAGGTAGGATCAATGTAGTAAAAAATGGCAATCCTGCCAAAAGCAATCTACAGATTCAATGCAATCCCCATTAAAATCCCAGCACAACTCTTCACAGACCTTGAAAGAACAATAATCAATTTGGTATGGAAAAACAAAAGACCCACGATAGCCAAAACAACCCTGTTCAACAAGGCAACGTCCGGAGGCATCACCATCCCTGACCTCAAGCTCTATTATAGAGCTATAGTCCTGAAAACAGCTTGGTATTGGCACAAAAATAGACGGGTAGACCAATGGAATCGAATTGAAAATCCGGGTATTAACCCACACACGTACGAACATCTGATCTTTGACAAAGAAGCTAAAATTATACAATGGAATAAAGAAAGCATCTTCAACAAATGGTGCTGGCATAATTGAAGACTGGCATGTAGAAGAATGCAGATCGATCCATGTTTATCGCCATGCACAAAACTTAAGTCCAAATGGATCAAAGACCTCAACATAAATCCAGCCACACTGAACCTCTTAGAAGAGAAAGTGGATGGTACCCTTGAACGAATTGGTACAGGAGACAGCTTCCTGAACATAACACCAGTAGCACAGACAGTGAGATCAACAATTAATAAATGGGACCTACTGAAACTGAGAAGCTTCTGTAAGGCAAAGGACACAGTCAGCAAGACAAAAAGGCAGCCCACAGAATGGTAAAAAATATTCACTAATCCCACATCTGACAGAGGGTTGATTTCCAAAATTTACAAAGAACCCAAGAAGCAAGTCTCCAAAACACCAAAGGACCCAATTAAAAAGTGGGCTGCAGAACTAAATAGAGAGTTTTCAATAGGGGAGTCTAAAATTGCTAAGAGGCACTTGAGAAAGTGCTCAACATCCTTAGCCATCCGGGAAATGCAAATCAAAACAACTCTCAGATACCATCTCACTCCTGTTAGGATGGCTAAAATCAAAAACACCAATGACAATTTATGCTGGAGAGGATGTGGTAAAAGGGGGACACTCCTCCATTGCTGGTGGGAGTGCCAACTGGTTCAGCCACTTTGGAACTCAGTATGGAGATTCCTCAGAAAAATAGGAATAAACCTACCACAAGACCCAGCAACTCCACTCTTAGGCATATATCCAAAAGATGCCCATTCATACAACAAAGATGTCTGTTCCACTATGTTCATAGCAGCTTTATTTGTAATTGCCAGAACTTGGAAGCAACCTAGATGTCCCTCACCTGAAGAGTGGATAGAGAAAATGTGGTACATCTACACAATGGAGTACTATTCAGCAGGAAAAAATAATGGAATCATGAGATTCGCAGGCAAATGGATGACACTAGAAGAAACCATCCTGAGTGAGGTAACCCAGTCACAAAAAAAAGAAACATGGCATGTACTCTCTCATATATGGATTTTAGACATAGATCTGGGGAGTGCCATCCTACAATCCTAAGGCCAGAGAGTCTGGGAAACAGAAACTTTATTTAGTGTCTGATCGAAGAAGAGGCAGACTCCCTTGGTTAAGTACTGAGCTGAACTCAAGAAAGCCAGTAACAGAGAGGGAGGACTGATGATCAAAGGGATTAAGACTGGGCTGGTTTAACCCCCAGAAACAGCTGACCAGACAAAGGTTAACTCTTGAATCCCAGGCATCAGCCTGGGAATCCAGCATGGGACTGATCAAGACCCCCTGATTCTGGGTGTCAGTGAGGAGGCCTAGGGAATCTATTGAGCCTTGGGCAGCAGATCAGTACCCATCCCAAGTATACACACGGACTTTGGACTCCCATAGAACAATGTGAGGTGCACTCACACCCTGAACTCTTGGGGAAGGGTCTAGGCCCTGCCCTATATGAAATGACAGACTATGCACACCCCCATGTAGGGCCTCACCCTCCCTGGGGAAATGAGGGGATAACGGGGGGGGTTGGCGGGAGGGCACTGGAGGAAGGGAGGGAATGGGAGAGGGACCTGGAACTGACTTGTGAAGCAACCTTGTTTCTTATCTAAATTTAAACTGGAAAATAAAATTAAAAAAAAAGAAACTATAGCAAATGCCCAACAGCTTCATAATTAATATAGCATCCTGCATGTTCACTGACACTGCTCAGGGACCAGAGTGGTAGAAAGAATCCCATAATAGGCTAAAATGTGTGGCTTTTTAAAATTATGGTATATAACTGGGGCCCAAATTAAAGTTTAAATGTCTCTCACCATCCCAAGTTCACTTTATTCCCACATCTTGTGTATCAAGATGTGTGCTTTCAGCTGTCCCTGTTACCATGCCTTTATTCTACTGTAACAGATCCAAAGCTCTGAATCTAAAGCCCAGTTAGTCACTTTCTTTAACTAGGATCCTTGGTCCTAGTGTCTTTTCACAGCATTAAGACCCTCACACCCATGCTTTGGAACTTTTATATTACATTGAGTATGTGTATGTACACATACACACATGTACCATGGTACATGTATAAAGATCATATAACAACTTGGGGGGATCAATTCTCCATTTGTAGCTTGTAACCCTGAGGATATAATCTATGCAGTCAGTATTCAGACCACATAGTAGCTCTATTTTTACCTTTTAAAGAAATTTTCACTATGCATTTTTACTGAGTTGAATAGTGATTGTTAAGGTAATTCCATTTAGCTAGTGATACAAAGTCCTTGACCTCACAAAAACATTCACAGATTGGCTAGTTCTATGAAGAGTAATTCACATGGTTTCTGATCTTGGTAAACTAGATAGTGAATATAAGAGTGGAAATTCATGTGTCTGTCATGTGAAAACCCATAGATATCTGATTGATTACAACAGGACTTTGGACATGAGTGACAACTTAGGAAAATGGGTCATGTATCTGTGACTTTCTACTGCATAACTGACAGTCTATGTGAGGCTCCGTGACTGAGATAAGGAACTGTGTCACAAACATCTGACTTTACTGTGTACCAGTTATGATATCAGACTCTCTGGACATTTGTATGGGATGCCTCACAAAGTGGTGAACTATGCTTGCTACAATTTTGAACAACCAGGAAACATGTAACCACTGGGGCAATTGTGACAACACTATCTAGGGTGGTAACCTTGCATTCTCTAGATTGCATTAATCCACAGAAGATAATCATATATAGTACTGTAAATAACATAAAAAACCACTGCTAGAGAAATGACAATTCAAAGGGATAATTTTGTAATGCTGATTTGATATTCCACCTTGTCAAACTTCCTTCTATGTATTGTTGCAAAGATTTGTGCTTATCTAGCCTTTATCAAAATATTTTTAAGTAGATAGTCGTTAATAGAGATAAATAACTCCTTACTAAATGAATCTGAGATCTCTTCTTTAAACAGTAATTGTTCTTCAATATACTACCAATTTTAAGGGTCCAGAGGCACTAAGATAGAAAGAGTTAGATTATGTAGACATGGTGTTTGAGAAAAAATGCTGAGAAATACTGTGCATTATGAATGACATGAATGATAGAAACATGAACTCATGGATGGTATTGTTATCAGAAGAAAACCTGCACTGTGTGTCTGGCCTACTGAGATCACATTATTAAAGAATTGAATCACTCCCAGCAATTTTCAGGTACAACACATCCTCAGCTAATTATGGGACTTACTTTCTGGCATTATCTCTTCATGCTGGGATATTGTCCAAGTCTAAGTTAGTTTTTACTTTATGTGTCAAGCACCATGACTAAAATAAAATTGCAAAAAGAGTTCATTTTGCTTTGGTTTGCAGACCATCACTGGGGGTGCAAATGCAAGAACTCATGGCAGGAACTGGAATCGGGAACCTAATAGACAATGGAAGAAGACTGCCTATTGATTTCGTCCTGATGCTTGTTCAGCTTGCTTTTGTAACACACCTACATCTTTCACATAGATATGGTACTACCCTCTGGGATCTAGTGTGTGCCATATCAAATATTGTTGAAAAAAGTGCCCTTACAGACTTGCCTACAAGTGATCTGATTGAGGCATTTTCCCAATTGAAGTTCCTCTAACAACATGATTCAAGTTTCTCTCATGGTGATGAGAAACTAACCAGGATGGCTTGGATTCAACTTGCATGACTTTTATGCAGTCCCTGTGAGTTGATATGTGTAACTGTCTCGTTGTATCCCCTGTTGTTGTTATCCATCACCAATGGCTTTTAAATGTATTCCATACTATATTCCCTGATCTCTGAGCCTTGGGGAACAGTCATGATATGTATATACAAGTTTTGCCTGAGCACTCCAGCATCCTATTTTCCTCACACAGACTAGTGTACAGTTTCCATTTTAGTTAATATCCACTGCAGGAATTTTCTCTGAATATGAAGGAGAGATCCATTGATATGTATGTTTAGCAATAGATCAATAGAAAATCTTTTAATAACATGTCCATTTAGCAGAATAAAATATAAGGATCCATCTTAGGGCATACCTGTTGATAGTGCCAGGTATCAGTTCAGTTGCATGAACTACATCTGGTCTGGTTCTAGAGTGCTAGTACCTAGCCATAATCCATCTTTTGTTTCATGGTTATCCCTTGTTTCCCTGTTGCCCTATATGTTAACCTTGCCTGAGAGTTTCCCAAGGATAAAAAGCCTAGGAAAATCTTGAGTGGGTGGCAACCCAGAAAGTAATCAATGAATGGAGAATTTGCACTTGGCATTTTCCCTTTGGAAGCTTCCTCTGATTGTTTTGAGGATATGAAAAACAACGTGCTACAGTATAAATTGTAGAACAATAGAAGAAGCCTGGGTGAAGGGAAGGGTGTTCAGTCATTACAGATAGATCCACTCTGTTGCCTAGAAAGGGGAAAGGTATTCTTGCGATACTCTGAGACTTATTTCCTTAGTCCCATGTGAACCAAACAACAGCACCACAAACAGAAAACAATTTAGATCTTTAAGAAGGTAGTTGGTTACTCCCATGATATTCATTCCTCTATTGTGTCAACAGGCATATATGACAAGGTCACTCATTGATGTGGCTTTTAGCATTCACAATTGAATGGGGTTTCTGAATACTTTTCTAATCAAAACCATGTATAGTAACTTCCATCCCTATTAAAGTGTGATTGCTTCATGTGACTTATAGCACCTTAAACACCTGACTGGTATAAGAAACTTACAGGTGAATAATTTCTTCATTTTCTGTGAGTTCATTTTATGATATCTTCAAGCATTAATTTCGGAGAGTTGTGCTAAGCACTGACAATAGTATTCAGTGCTTGAAGTTCTATGAAAGGCAGTTGGGAAACAAAAATGAAGTAACCCATTCCTGTAACTATTGTTTTTGCTAACATGAGGTGTCTAGTAGAAGTATTTTCCCCCTAATGTAGTATAACTTCCCTGATTCCATGACAAGCAAAAATATGAGCAAGAAAACAGACTTAGGTTAAAGGCATTCTGTCCTTAAGCACAGCCTAGGGGTAAACTGTTTCCAGTATAGGTGGCTGTTGTTTAATCTCAAGATGTGAAGATGTCTATAATGGAAACTGCTGGTGTGATGGTAATTTAGTCAGAGAATAGAGGGCATCTTTATTCAGAGAATAGAGGGTACCTTCTGTCTAAAAATCCTCAGAACTTACCTTAGAAGGAAAAATTTAACTTGTTTTACATTTTTTCTTTTGGATTCTGTAAACCTCAGTTAGATGGAGTTTTGCTGTATTGCTGCTGCTTATTTTCATCTGCTTTTTACACCCCATGGAAACAACAAGCATGTCCATTGGAGATCTTGGAAGCAACCTAAATACCCTTAAAATGAAGAATGGATAAAGAAAATGTGGTATATTTATACAATGGAGGACTATTCAATGGTAACAAACAATGTCACCCTCAAATTTGCAGGCAGATATTCAGAACTAAAAAAGAACATCCTGATTGAGGTAACCCAAAACCAGAAGGACAAAGATAACATGTAGTCACTCAAAAATGGATATGAGCTATTAATTTAAATATACCCAGCCTATAATCTACAACATCAGAGAAGCTTGAACCCTCTTGAAGAAAACAGATGGAAGCAGATGCAGAAATCCACAACTAACAGATGGGCCAAACTCCTGGAGTACATCCAAGTGAGGGAGTAGTGATAATATGAACAAAGGACTCAAGACCATGATGGGGAAATCCACAGAACCAGCTGACCTTAGTTAGTGAGAGAACACTGGCATGGATATGACAAATGGGAAGCCTACAAAAGACTGAACTAGACTCAGTCAATATAGGTGACAATGGTGCAGCTGGGAAAACATATGAGACCACTGGCAGTGGGTCCAAGATAGTAGACTAATGCACTAACTAACTTAGTGGAGTCCATATGGAGAGATACCTTGCCTATCCTAGACACAGAGGTGTGGGGATGCAGAGGTGCCATGGTCTTGCCTCAAGGAGATGATGGAACAGACTTAGTGCACTTCCTAGGGGAAGACTTAACCTGAGGAGCACATGGGAGAAAGAGATGGGAGTGAGGTGAATGGGAGGAGATGAGACAGGGAAAACTATGATTGGAATGTAACAAAATAAATTAACAAAGTGCAAATTAGTTAATTAAAAATGAGGAGCACAGATATAATATTATGAACATGAAAAACACCCAAAACACTCTGGAAACCATGGAGTATGTATTATAAAATCAAACACACATATAATAGCACACTAAATAAATAATATTTTAACTATAATACAACTAGACTGAAGGCACATTGAAGGTTTCTTAGCCTTTGATTTTAGAAATAGCTTCCCATACCATTTTTTGTTGCACATCTCTCATAAGTTTTCCAAACCAGACATGAGACATGCTGTGAACATCCCCATGGTGCTTTGGAACATCTCATAATGTTGTTAAATAGAAATTCTCAGGCAGGAAGCATTTATCCTGATAAGATGTTCTCCAATGGTCCACAGTTTATTCCTCGAAGCTTCTACTAAACAGTGCGTCTTATACAGTTTGGTGATTGTGTGGGACAGTGTATTTTATCTTCTGTTAGCATCAACCACTCTTTCCGCCATCACAGATTCTTGGCAGTACCACTCTCACAATACTATGATGGGGTGTTTTGAATAAAGTTTCTCCAGTTATTATTATCCATTTGAATATTACCTATGATTAGTGGTTGTTTAGAAATGACTAAGAGGCGTGTCCATGTTGGGTATGTCCCTAGGAACTAGTTTAAGTTTTAAATGCTTCTCATCATCTCTAGTTTTTCTTTGTGTCTCTCACTCTGTCACTTTCCATGTGTGTATGTATGTGTGTGTGTGTACATGTGCATCCCTACCACAAATGTCATTGACCCACTATCAGGGCCTTAAACCCTCTGAATAAACAAGAGAAATTAACCCCCATATTTTGTTATGTGCATTGGTCATGAAGTTTTTTCACGGTAATAGAGACCCCACCAAGAAACATAATTTTGAATTTTCTATTACATGTAAGTATGTTTCACAAGTGTACGTGTATCCTGCTTTGCATGTGGAGGTCAGAGGATACATTGAGGGAGTCAGTTCTCCCCCTTAATCTTGTGGGTCCAAGGGTTGATCTTGAGTTTCAAACAATATGGTAGCTCTGTTTGCAGATTTGTAAGATATTCCCATATGGACTTCCCTTGATTTTGAATACGAGAGTGGAGGAAAACCCTACTTGGGTAGGGACAGTGTTGCCCTTGATGTCATAAGCCGTGTCAACAGGGTAGTTGGTTGTTGCTATGATTAGTATTTCACATGGTCTTGAAGCACGCTAAGATAGATGGTGCTGGAATACCACAATATCGTTCTTTGATGTAACAGTGCCTGGTTAGACACCATACAGGCTGCAGCAGAAGCTCTGAGATGGGGAAATATCTCAGAAATCTCTAACTTTCTACTGGATCACCTGGAGTCACTGTGAGTCCTGCAGTATTGTAGACATTGGTGACAACATAGGGAAATGTGTCACCCATCTCTAAATTCAGTTGAAATAAGTTATTGTCCCTGTGTGTCTAGGTGTGAAGGTGGAATGCATGGGATGCTGAACACTGGGCTACAATTCTTACAAACAGGCAGATGTGTCCATAGGTCCAAAAATTGTTAAATATATCTCTGATGTTAACTTAGTACTATCTTGATTGCATGTGATATTAGTCTACAGGAGATAATTCATTTCTAATAAAATTATACTTTGACTTCAGTTAATTTTATCAAGGAAACTAAGAATCCCAAGAAATAACCCTCAATTTCCTTTTATACCCTGGTGGGAAGAAAAACCTACCTCAAATTCCAGTAACAATGGAATATATTCACAAATGAATGTATATATTAAGTATATGTACTTTTAAGAATAAAATACTACTGAAAGTACAGTGCAGGTTTATGAGCCACTCTGTCTTCATATGTGGCTCGCACTGGCTTCTGCTGCTCTGCTCTCATGACATTGAATATAAGAGCTCAACAAACCAAGTCTATCTCTCTAGGATACTGCTACTCAAGTAATATATAGCCAGAATCAATAAATAATTATGTTTTAAAAAAGAAAATACAACATAGTCTAGCACACCTTGAAAAAATGCTCAAAACCTTGGCTGATACTCAAGGCAATCTCTTAACCCTAACCACTGTAAAACCAAAATAAAAAAGATCACATACATCTCATATGCAATGCAAAGATACACATTACCATTTCCAGTGGGAAGAAAGGAAGCATAGTGAGGAAATACTATATCAAATCAAGACTGAAAAAAAAGCTTGGCAAATTACAAATTCTGAATCTCCACATCTGAATAAAAACATTCTTCAGATCTACAACTCCATTTGATGTGTTGATAGCAACACACTTCTTTGGGGGTTGTTTACACATTCATTCCTTAGCTTTAATTTGCAAGTATCCTACAATAATGACATTTTCAACCCCTTGGGTTCTCCAAGGTGATCCACACTTCACCTTTTACTTTCAGACATTGGCTCTTTTGAATCTCCATGCAGGGATAACCTGGACATATTTTGGCCTCAGAAATTTAATAACCCCTTTGTTATATTCTTGAATTTAAAAACAGAACCATATGGATAAATATGCAAGTTTCTTTTGGTTGCCGGAGCAGGAACATGTCCACCTTATTCAAATAGAGTTTCACTTGCTTCTTCTTTTCAGGTAAGTCCCTAAGCTAATCTAGATCTTGCCATGCAGACCAGGCTGGCCTTAAATTTAAGTATTTGCTCAATCTGTCTTCTGAGTTTTGGAATTAAAGATGTATGTTTCCACAGGAGGTCATAATCTTTTCTTTAATTTCTTTTTTACAAGTTGGATGATAGCCTGGTTGGTCATGTCCTGATGTCACCACTCCAATTATTCCATTTAGCACCAGCATTTTACTTAAAATTTCTTATGTCTTTAAGCACTGCAATTGAATACAATCATTACAGTTCCTGGTGGTCGTTTTCTTCCAAATTATGCATATTGAATTTTTTTCTTTCTCAGCTTGCTTCTTTTTGCTACATGTCTTCATAAGCATGACCACTAATAACCAAACCACATAGTCAATATCAGACAGTCTTCAAATCTCTGCCAAAACTTTTAAAAAACAACTCTTTAATTTAGACTCACATAGATTTTTTTGGAGAAGAGTAGGAAAGAGTCACATTCTTTACTAAAATAACACAAGCGTGGCTTCTAGGCCACATGTTAATATTCTACTCTGAAACCTCTTGAACCATTCCAACACAGTTCAAATCTCCATTAGTACAACAGGCTTCCATGTCTCTACTTGTAAAGCCTATTAAGGTCCACTTAAAGTATTAGCTGCTTTCCTCATCCCAAGTACCAAAGTTCACATTATTCCAAACCAAAGCATGTCAGGACTATCACAGAAACTCCCTACTCCTGGTACCACGTTCTCCCTTATGTTTCAATTGTTGTGAAAAGACACAATAAACATGGTAATTCTCATATAGGAAAGCATTACATTGATCTTGATTACAAGATCCTTTGTCATCATGGCAGGGAGCATGATGGCATGCAGGAAGACATGGGGCTTGAGAAGGAGCTGAGAGTTCTACATCCAGGTCCACAGGCAGCAGGAAGAGAGAAGCACCAATTCTGGTTTGAGCATTTGAAAGCACAAAGCCCAGCCTCCATTGACACACTTTCCCCCAAAATGCCATACTTTCCAATAATGCTACAACCTTTGAGCAACTGTAGAGGCTATTTTCTTTCAAATCACCACAGTGGCATAGAGTTGATTTTTTAAAAGCATTTGCCTATATATGGCTTCTGTTTGCCAGTCTCCTTTTATATCCAACTAGATGCAGGTGTCTTGGCATTGTCACTGATAATTATCAAGGAAATGTGGCATCAATAATATGAAAATCTGGTACAGATGGATGGGATTTATTTTCTGGCATATTTCTTTATATACGATAGAAGAGAGAAAAAGGAAGAAATACGATCAATGATATAGATACAAAAAGACAGCAGATATTAAAGAACATATGAATAGCCATATCTACCCTAACCTCCATGGGGGTAACTGGAGATAATTTAAATGGAATTAATCTTATGTGGATTTCCTTTTCTATGATCTAGCAGTAAATTCTACAAAATAACTTAAAACAAAATCATAGTGAGGTATCCCCAGGTCCAAGAGCATGTATTAATCTTCCAGAGAACTTGAGTTTGTATCCTAAGAAGCAGTGTCAGGTGAAACTCCAGCTCTAAGGGATAAATGTCCATCTTCAGGCCTTCTTAGAAAGTGACCTCAAGTGTACACTTCCACTTTCAGACAAAGACACACACACACACACACACACACACACACGAGAACCTGATTCACACAGAAGCATCTATATTCCACATTAGTAATCACTCAGTATCACAACCTCCTTATCTCTACACCCAGTGGAGATAAAATGTGCAAAAGATGTGTCAGTTTCTCAGAAAATATTTGGAGACATAAAATATTGATTCTATTTGAAAAATATAACCCATTTATGAAGGAGGACAGACCATTCAATATTTTACAAGAAGAGATCATATTAATAACATATTCATCTCTCTCACTCACTCTGTATTTGCTTACATATATATGCAAAAATACACACACATATATTTCAGAGAAAAACTACAGAGTTTCAAGTTTGTATTATATGAATCATTTGGATTTTAATTGTTAATTTAAGCACAAAAGATGAAAACAGTTTTATATAAGACTTGACATATCCTTTGTTAGGGCCTCTCACAAAGGTATCTGCAACAGAACATCCATACAAATCTGTGGTCAAGAACAGAAGACAAGATCTCAACCTACTGACACTCCTTCCTTGTTTTTCCATACTGTCCTTTCCTAGGTCTTTCAAATTTGTGGTTAATTAGTGACAGTACCATGAGTTTTCTACTTGTACAGTTGGAGAATAAAGTGATAACTCGGGCAGCTTAATACTACTGGTATTTATTGTGTTTCTTATGTCACAGATGTGGTGATATAAATCCATCCAGAGAAAAACAGCAAACTAATGACATACAGAAAAACAATAGATTCACAGTGAAGCTCAATTTATTTAATTTTATCATTTGTCTAATTGGTGGATGAAGAACAGATTCTTGCTTGGGATTTCTGGTATTGTTACAATTGGAATATAGGAGCAGTTGGGATAGCTTTATATAGTGGGACATCCATATATGTAGTGATTGTAATGGGATACATAGTTTGCAGGTAGTAGAAATTAGCGTAGATTACAGGATCTCCATGACAAAGAACAGAGGCATCATGCCAGAACAAAGATGCATAGCAACAAATACAAGTAATAATGAACAGACTAAAGGGTAAATTGTTTGATTCAACAGGCACAGTAGAGCTTCCACAAAAAGATTCTACTTTCGGGAGTTCTGTTTTTGTTTTATTTCATCTCTTTGTTTGTTTTGCTTAAATTTGGTTTCTTCCAAGGTAGGTTGCAAAGGCAAAGGGCAGATGCAAGGAGATGGGGAGATATGTGGTCAGGAATTTGTGATGTAAAATTCAAAATGAATAAATATGTGAAAAGAAAAAAATCATTTAGTGATAATAATATATCCTATTTTGTTCTGGGGTTAAATACTGAAGGATTCTTTTTTCTTTTTTCATTTAAATTAGAAAAAGAAGCTTGTTTTAAATTTCAATCTCAGTTCACGCTCCTTCCCCTCCTCCCCTGTCCCCCAATAACCCATTCCCCTTTTAATCCTCAGGGAGAGTGAGGACTTCCATGGGGGATCTCCAGAATTTGTCATTTAGTTCAGGGCAGGGCCTAAGCCCTCCCACAAGAGTCCGGCTGAGAGAGTATCCCTTCATCATAGGATGGGCAAACAAAGTTCATTTGTATGCCAGGGATAAATACTGATTTACTACCCAAGGCCCCATAGATTGTTCAGAACTCCAAACTGACACCCATGTTTAGGATGTCTGTAACAGTCCTGTGATTGTTTCCCAGATATCAGTCTGGCGTCCATGAGCTCCCCCGTGCTCAAGTCAGTTATTTCTGTGGGTCTGTCCAGCCTGGTCTTGACCACTTGGCTCATCACTCCTCCATATCTGCAACTGGATTCCAGGAGTTCATCTCAATGTTTAGCTCTGGGTATCTGCTTTGGCTTTGAGCTACTGGATGAAGGCTCTAGGATGGCACATAAGGTAGTCATCAATCTCTTTATAGGAGAAGTAAGTTTAAGGTAGCCTCTCTACTATTGCTTAGATAGCCAGTTGGTGTCATCCTTGTAGATATCTGGGAATTTCGCTAGTGCCAGATTTCTCTTTAAACCTAAAATGGTTACATCTATTATAGTATATCTTTTCTTGCTCTCCTCTATTTTTCCCCCTGCTCCCTCAAGTGCTCCTCTCCCTTCCTCTTCTAATCCTTATCTTTTTCCTAATTTCCTCTCCCCTCCCCCATATTCCCAATTAGCTCAAGGGAAGCAGGCATATGTCTCTTAGGGTCCTCCTTGTTTCCTAGCTTGTCTGGAGGTGTGGATTGCAGGGTGGTACTCCTTTGTCCGACATCTAAAATCCCCATATGAGTGAGTACATACCATATTTCTCTTTTTGAGACTGGATTACCTCACTCAGGATGGTTTCTTCTGGTGCCATCCACTTGCCTGCTAATTTCAAGATTCCATTGTTTTTTTCCCACTGAGTAGTACTCTATTGCATAAATGTACCACATTTTCTTTATCCATTCATCAGTTTAGGGGCATCTAGGTTGCTTCCAGATTCTGGCTTTTACAAATAATGCTGCTATGAACATAGATAGATGACCAGATGAACTTTTATGAATGTGCATCCTTTAGGTAAATACCTAAGAGTGGAATTAATGCATCTTGAGGTAGACTGATTCCCATTTTCCTGAGGAACCGCCACACTGATTTCCAAAGTGACTGCATAAGTTCGAACTCCCACTATTAGTGGAAGAGTATTCCTCCTTCTCCACATCCTCTCCAGGATAAACTGTCATTGGTGTTTTTAATTTCAGTCATTCAGACACGAGTAAGATGTTATCTCAGAGTTCTTTTGATGTGCATTTCCCTGATTGTTAAGGATGTTGAGCACTTTCTTTTGTGTCTTCCAGCTATTTTAGATTCATCTATTGAGAATGTTCTATTTAGTTCTGTACCCACTATTTAATTGGATTATTTGGTATTTTGGTAACTAGAGTCTTGAATTATTTTTATATTTTTTTAAATCAGCCACAGAGGGAATCTTTACTTTTCCAAAGGATAATGTGTTGAGTTAGAATTATCAGACCTTATAATTCATTAATTTGATGATTAAGGCACATGGCTTTGGTCTGTTTTAGACCAACATGCAGCAGAGCACAGTTATATACAAGAGAAGGAAGGTCAATGATAACTCAGCTACTGTGTTAATCAGATGCTGACCAAAAAACTTTTCTCATCAACAAAATGATTACAACCTTACTTTTAAAAAATCATTAATATTGAGCACCATGCCGGGCACATAGAAAAAGTTATTCAACTCATATTTGTGGAATAGAGTATTTAATGCATTAGTAAAGCTGTTTTCTGTTTTTTAAATTTCTTCTTTTTCTTTATGTATTTTACATCATGCATCTCAATCTCATTAATCTCTCTGTCCCTTCGTATTTGTCCTCTTCCGTTGCAACCTCACCCCCCAAAATAAATTAAAATAAGAAGAAAAGAGAAAGAAAAAATTCCCCAAGGAAGCTGAAGTGTGACACAGTGTGTCACACATTTTACCCTTTAGTCCATTTCTTTTTATGTGAAAGCGTTCATTGGAAAGAGTGATTGGTCTCATTCCAGGCCTCTGGTTTCTGCTACACTATCAATACTGGGATCTCACTGCAACACCTCTTGGATATCCAGTTGTTACCCTGGGTCATGGAAGTCTTGCAGCTTGGGTTGGCAGAGCCAGCATCTTCACATGCTTCAATAGTTCATAGGTGGGCTAGATATTGGTGTAGACAAACTCATAATCCTGTTTTTGGGCCTGGGTAGTTACAAGGTTCATCAGCCTGTAAGCTATCCCCAATCCTCATGACCAGGTTGAGCTCTGTAGCATTGCCCATCCAGTGCACCCCTTGCAGCAGTGAGTCAGGAGTGGGACTATTTCTTCTGGTTTCATTTAATCAGGATAAGCTCTCTCACACCAACATAATAAGGGCCAGCTGATACAGGAGGTCAATGCAATATGGAATATAATATTTTTATATACCAGAGAAAGAACTTACATACAAGATGGGGGCCAGAAGAGTGGCAGACTTCCAGAGAAAGAGAGAGAGACACAATTTTCTTTTCCTTAAATAGCCCACCAAGGCTAAACTTCATATTTCTGCCCTTTTGGGGGAATAGCTTTGTGGGCTCATCTCTACAGCTAGCTCTGCTGTGTTGGCCAGGAGAGATTCAAGGGTCACTTTCACAAGTGCTGCAGCTGGTGAGAGGCAGTGAAAACTCTTCTACTCCTATAACTCTAGGCCAGCATTCCCAGCTGCCATAGGTGGAATGGGGTTGTGGAAAGGACATCTCCCCTCTGTCATAAAGTAGATGAGTAAGCACACGAAGGGCAGAACCAGATTGTCCAAGCTCATATTCTCAGAGCTGGTTCACTTGCACCCCTGTCAATAGGGTTAGCGCTACTGTGCTTCACAGCTTACTTAGAGAACTCACTGTCTCTGAGTGCTGCAGCTGGTAATGGAGACAGATCCCTCGCACATCAAGTTCATGGGTTTGATATTATTTCAGTTCTTTTATTTTATTCAAATTTGAAACAACCTTGTTTTTTATGGTTTTTATTTTAAATTTAAATTAGAAACAAGGATGCTTCACATGTCAATCGCACCTCCTTCTCCCTCTCCCTCCACTCCTCCCATACCCTCCTTTTCCCAATCCCCACGCCTTTCCCCATAGAAAATGAAGTATCCATAGTCTGTCCTTTCATCCAGAGCAGGGCATAGGCCCTCCCCGAAGAGACCAGGCTGAGAGAATATCTCTCATTGTGTGATTGGCAACAAAAGTACATTTGTATGCCAGGGATAAATATTGATCTACTACCTAAGGCCCCATAGATTGCCTAGGCCTCCTCACTGACACCCACATTCAGGGAGTCTGGATCAGTCCCATGCTGGATTCCCAGCCATCTCTCTGATGTTCAAGAGTTCTCTCTTGTTCAAATCAGCTGTCTGTGGATTAAACAAGCCCAGTCTTATCCCCTATAATCATCAGTTCTCCCTCTATATCACTGGGTTCCTCAAGTTCAGCTCTGTTTAGCCTTGGGTGTCTGCCTATGTTTCCAGCAGCCATTGGTTGAAAGTTCTCTTTCACAGACTTTCACAGTGGAATTGCAGGCTGGCACACCCTGCTCCATGTCTAAAATCCATATATGAGTGAGTACATACCATGTTCCTCTTTTACCTCACTCAGGATGGTTACTTTCAGTGCCATTCATTTGCCTGCAAATTTCAAGATTCCATTCTTTGTGGGGTTTTTTCTGCTGAGTGCTGCTCCATTGTGTAAATATACCTCATTTTCTCTATTCACAATTCAATAGAGGGACATCTAAGATGCTTCCAGGTTCTGGCTATTACAAATAATGTTGCTATGAACATAGGGGTAAAGACAGGCAAGTTGTATGAATGTGCATCTATTGTATATATGCCTAAGAGTGGAATTGCTGGGTCTCATGGAAGGCTGATTCCCATTTTCCTGAGGAATCTCCATACTGATATCCAAAGTGGCTGTATGAGTTGGCACTCCCACCAGGAGTGGAGGAGTGTTCCTTTATCCACATGCCCTCCAGCATAACCTGTCATTGGTGTTTTTGATTTTAGGCATTCTGACAGGAGTAAGACGGTATCTCAGTGTTGTTTTGATTTGCACTTCCAGGATGGCAATGGATGTTAAACATTTTCTTAAGTGTCTCACAGCCATTTTAGCCTCCACTACAGAGAATTCTCTATTTAGTTCTGTAGCTCACCTTATAATTGGATCCTTTGGTGATTTGGAGACTTACTTCTTCAGTTCTTTGTAAATTTTATATATCAGTCCTCTATCAAGTGTGCGGTTAGTAAATATGTTTTCCCATTCAGTGGACTGCCTTTTTGTCGTGTTGTTTGTGTCCTTTGCCTTACAGAAGCGTCTCAGTTTCAGGAGGTCCCATGTATTAATTGTTGAACTCAGTGTCTGTGCTACCGGTATGAAATTACCTCCTTCATCTCTTTTGATTTATTTCAGTTTAAAGTTGATAGAATATCTATCCGGGACCTTCTGGTTTTTAGAGTTTCCATGGAGAAGTCAGGTGTAATTTTGATATGTTTGCCTTTATATGTTATTTGACCTTTTCCTTAGCTGCTCTAACTATTCTTTCTTTATTCCATATGCTTGGGGTCATGATTATTAATGTGGCAAGGGAACTTTTTTGTGGTGCCTTATATTTGGTGTTCTGTAAGCTTCTTGTACCTTCATTGGCATGTCTTTCTTTAAGTTGGGAAACTTTTATTCTATGATTAGGTTGAATATGTTTTCTGCCCCTTTGAGATGGGTTTCTTCACCTTCTTCTATACCTATTATTCCTAGGTTTGGTCTTTTCATGGTGCCCCATATTTCCTGGATATTTTGTGTTAGTGATTGGTTATACATAAGATTTTCTTTTATCGATGAGTCTATTTCTCCTAGTGTGTCTTCAACACCTGAGATTCTCTCTTCCATCTCTTGTATTCTGTCGGTTATGCTTGAACATGTAGCACCTGACCTTTGGCCCAGCTCTTCTATTTCCAGCCTTCCTTCAGACTATGCTTTTTTATTATCTCCAAGTTAGCTTCCAACCCTTACACTGTTTGAATTGTTTCTTGCATTTTTTGCTTTGTGTTTTCATCCCTTTCTTGCATTTGTAGGATTTTTTCGTTCGTTTATTCTTCCATTTCTTTATGGGATTTTCTCATATCCTCTTTGAGGACCTCTATCATTTTCATAAAGTTGTTTTTAAGACCATTCCCTTATTCTTCATATGTATTGGGTTGGTCATGTCTTGATAGTGTAGAATCTCTAGACTCTGGGGGTGTTATATTTGTTTTTCTGTTTCTGAGTATGTTCTTGTATTGCCTCTTTCTCATTACTTCATCCAGTGGGTGCAGAAAGAGCCTCTTCCTCTCCTGGTGGGTAGGTGCCCAGGGGTCCCTTTCTGTGGGTGCAAGAAACTCCAATGCTCTCTGTCCTCTGCCCTCTACCCTGACTGGGGGCATGAGTATATTGGCTCTGTCTGCAGGTTCCTTGTCCCAGGGACATCTGGGAATGAGTTAACCTGGCTGGTGTCCCTAGGCCAGCAGATCTGAGACAAGGGGAGTGAGAGGGATTCCCCGAATTTCCTGGTCCAACACATGGAGACAAAGACCAGGAATCTGGGATACATAGGCTCCCGCCAGGAGTGGACACTTAATGGTTATCCCCAGGCACTGGAACGCAGGCCTGGAAACATGCCCTAAATTGCCTTGTCCTGAGGGTGGAGAACACGACTAGGAATCTGGGATACATAGGCTCTTACCAAAAGGGGAGGATCAGTGGCAGTCTCCAGGCTCTTGTCCTGGTCACATGGGTGGAGAAGAAGACCAGGAAACTTGAAACAACCTAGTCTTTAATATCAATCAAAGTTCCCTCTCCTTCCTGTCCTCCCATTTCCCCACCCACCCCACAACCCACCCCTCATCCACTCCTCAGGGTGGATGAGGCTTTCCATGGGGGAATCATCAAAGCCTGTCATATGATTTGCAGCAGGGCCCAGGTACTCCCCAATGTATGTAGGCTTAAGACATGGGGATAGAATCAGAGCACTGCTGGTACAAACTTGGAGTAAAATTACCATACATGAGGTAGAGATGTCTTAGGTCAGTTTTATTGGGGAGAAATCACTTACATGAGAAATTGATAACCCAAGAGCATCCAATCTCAGCTGCCCTCTGAGAGCCCATCAGAACCCAGAGAGAGCTCTCAGGTCCTTACACCCAGATCTAGTCCTCTCCTCAATCAAGTCCTCATCTGTGACCACAACCAAACAGGCATGGTCAGTGCTGCAGGTATGAGCTGGGTGTATTTGTCACAACACGCACTCAGTAAGTACACTGAATAAATTAACTGGAAGCCATAATATATACACAGAGGGTTGGTGCTATAATTCTTTCATGAAGCTGAGGCCTAAACCAAACAGTTCAAAAATAAACCCTGATCAAGACAAATATTTTGGTTTTTTTCTTCCTTTTTTATTTAAATGAGAAATAAGCTTATGTCACATGTCAATCCTAGCTTGCTCAATCTACCTTCCTTCCCCCAGTGACTCCACCAAGGTGAGGCACTCCATGGAGGATCTCCAGAGTCTGCCATTTCATCCAGGGCAGGACCTAGGTCCTCCATCAAGAGTTCAGGTTGAGAGAACATCCCTCAATGTGGGATGGGCAGCCAAAGTCCATTTGAATGCCAGGGATAAATGCTACCCAAGGCCACATAGATTACTTAGGCCTCCTCACTGACACCCATATACAGGGGGTCTGGATCAGTCTTGTGCTGTCCACCCAGCCAACAGTCTGGGGTCGAAGAACACCACTGTGTTCAGGTCAACTGTTTCTGTGGGTTAAATCAGTCCAACCTTAGCCCTTTTGCTCATCAATTTTCCCTTTATGTCACTGGATTCCAGGAGTTCAGGTCAGTGTTTAGCTGTGGGTGTCTGACTCTATTTCCATCATTTGTTGGATGAAGCTTCTGTTTCCCAGACTCTCTGGCAATGGGATTGTATGCTGGCACTCCCCTGATTCATGTCTAAAATCCATATAAGAGTGAGTACATACCATATTTCTCTTTTTTGACTGGGTTACCTCACTTAGGATGGTTTCTTCTAGTGCCATCAATTTACATGCAACTTTCAAGATTAGATTGTTTTTTTCTGATGAATAGCACTCCATAGTGTAAATGTACCACATTTTTCTCAATCCACTCTTCAATAGAGAGGCATCTAGGTTTCTTCCAAGTTCTGGCTATTACAAATAACCCTGATATGAGCATAGTGGAACAGATATACTTGTTGTGTGAATGTGCATCTTTTGGGTATATGCCTAAGAGTATAATTGCTGGGCCTTTTGGTGGACTGGTTCCCATTTTCCTGAGGAATCTTCATACTTATTTCAAAAGTAGCTATACAAATTGGCACTCCCACATTCAGTGAAGAAGTGTGACCCTTTCTCCAGATCCTCTTCAGGATAAACTGTCACTTGGGTTCTTCATTTTCGCCATTCTGACAGGAGTAATATGGTATCTCACAGTTGTTTTGATTTGCATTTCCCTGATGGCTAGGGATATTGAGCTATTTCTCAAGTGCCTCTCAGCCATTTTAGACTCCTCTATTGAGAATATTCCTTTCCAATTTGTATCCCTTGATCATTTGATGTCTCACTGCTCTAGCTATAAATTCAAGGACAACATTGAAATTGTATGGAAAGTGTGGACAGGCTTGTCTTGTTCCTGATTTCAGAGGAATCACATTGAGTCTCTGTTCATTTAGTTGGATGTTGGCTATTGGTTTACTGTATATAGTTTTTATTATGTTTACTTGAGTTCCTGTTATTTGGGATCTCTCCAAGACCTTTACCATGAAAGGGTATTGGATTTTGTCAAAGGCTTTTCATCATCTAGTGAGATGATCATATGATTTTTGTTTCTCAGCTTGTTTATATTGTAGATTACATTGAAGGATTTTAGTATGTTGAACCATCCCTAAATTCCCTGGAATGAAGTCTACTTTATCATGGTGTATGAGTTTTCTGATGTGTTGTTGGATCTGATTTGTCAGAATTTTTTGAGTATTCTTGCATCAATGTTCATGAGGGACATTGGTCTGAAGTTCTTTTTCTTGTTCTTTGTGTTGCTTGGGTTTCAAGGTTATTGAAGCCTCATAGAAAGAGTTTGGCAAAGACCCTTCTGTTTCTATTTCAAGGCAAACTTTGAGGATAACTGGTAAAAGCTGTTCTTTGAATTTTGGTAGAATTCTGCAGTGAGACCATCTGGACCTGGAATTTTTTGGTTGGGAGAATTTTGATGACTGCTTCTACTTCACTAGGGGTTATAGTTCTGTTTAGATTGCTTACCTATTCTTGATTTAATTTTGGCAAGTGATATCTATCCAGAAAATTGTCCATTTCCTTTAAATTTTCTAATTTTGTGGAGTACAGGTTTTCAGAGTATAACCTGAGGATTCGCTGCATTTCCTAAGTATCTATAGCTATTTCCCCCATTTCATTTCTGATTTTGTTAATTAGCATGCTCTGTCTCTGACATTTGGTTAGTTTGGATAAAGGTTTGTCTATCTTCTTGATTTTCTCAAAGAACCAACTTTGCTTCATTTATTCTTTGCAATATTTTCCTTGTTTGTACTTTATTGATTTCAGCCCTCAATTTGATTATTTCCTGGTGTCTACTTCTCATGGGTGAGTTTTCTTCTTTTTGTTCTATAGCGTTCAGTTGTGCAGAAGGAGTCTTTTCCACTCTTAGTAGGTATGTAACCACTGTTCCTTTCCGGTGGCTGTTAACAGGTCCAATACGCTGGTGGCTTTCCTCTTGTATGGATGGAGGGAATCCTAGTACCAGGGCCTTGGCAGTCTTTTGGTAGGCTGGATCCTGTTGGGATGGGATCCACAGTGTGAAGGCCCCAGGTCTCTGGTGGTTCTGCTCAGTGCACCTGAATTTAGGCTTCCCTGTCCCATGGATGGAGAATGGGACTTGAACACTGGCAGTCTCTGGGTGCGCTGACTCCTGCAGGGATGACTCCTGCAGTGCGCAGTACCCTCGCCTGGCCTAGTTGTTAGTAGATCACTAGAAAATGGACTGTAAACAGGCTAGTCCTATGTAGCACAGAGAAAGGGACTATGGGTGCTGGCAGTCCTTGGGTGGGCTGAATCCTCTCAGCATGGCATCTGCAATGCACAGTCCCCTGGTCTCAAGTTGTTCTGCTCATGGCCTGGGAAGGCAAACTGGAAACAGTCCCATTCTTTCTTTGCCTGTCCCATGGGTGGAGAATGGGACATTGACGCTGGCAGTCTCTTGGTGGGCTGGCTCCTACAGGGGTGAGTGCTCAGTGAGCAGTACCCTGGCCTGGGCTAGTTTTGTGCAGATCACCAGAAGGCGGCTTGTAAACAGGCCCAGGTCTACTTAACCCCACTTGTATTTTTAGTGAAGTTGTTGGTATTTCCAAGGGAAGAGCATGGTTTTCCAAGGGACTTCATGCATTTTAATGTATTGAACAAATTTTCATATCAGTTAAAGATCATTGAAGGCTACAATTGGGTTTATGCATATATATGTATATATATGTCATACATACTCACATGCATACAAATTTATAAACAGATATGCATGCATGCATACTTATACATATACACATTAAGCATGTATAAATATACATACATACATACATACATATGTGTGTGATGTTCAATCATTATGTAGCCAGGAGAAAAAGGGACACCAGACAGTATATATTATGTTCAGTCTTTGGTATGGGGAAGCACTCTTCTTTATTCATGGTTGCTAGTGCTAAAAGAATACAACAGCAGGATATGGCATGTTATAAGTCATAGGGACTCATCAGCAAGTAATTAAATATTCTGTGAAGTATCAAATCGTCATTCTAACTAGAATATTTTTGTTTTGTGGTTTACACTAAGTCCCTAAAATTCTACAATCAATTAAAACTATCATATTAAGATCCTAACATTTCACAAATAAGACAATAGAAAACATCACCAATAGGAATGCAGAATAAACATCGAAATAAATAGCTCTAATAGAAAACTCGAGATTTAGTTTTAACTTTCAACGATGACAAAATAAAACTCATTTGCCAAATTATTCAATGCAGGTTTTACATATTTGTTGATTTTTGAAGATGCAACAAGATTTCTCAGGCAAAGTCAAAGGATATTTCCACGATGTATGAGAAGCAATAAATCTACCATTTCATAGTAGGTTTCAGGGTTAGTATGCCAAAGTTTATGAGAAATATGTGAAAATGAGAAAGAAAAGGAGAGTAACATCATTTATTATTCATGTACATCATGCTTTCTAGGATACACATATATCCCTTATTTCAACTGTAAAATTATGTCTGCCAGTTGAAAGTTTCATATGGGTTACTAGTCTCATACTAAAGAGCTGTTTTCCATCATACTTTATAAGTTTATGGGTGTTTAGCCTGCAAATACATCTGAAAACACATGTGTACAATACCCTTAGAGACTAGCAGGGAGTGAAAGATCATAAAAAAAACCAAAAATGAGATAAAATACAACATAGGTCCTGATGTGATCTATGAGACAAGAAACTTCCAATGATGCAGTTGAATTAGTTTTCTGCTGTCCTTCTATCTGGGCATGTGGCCTACCTATGCTTGAGCCTAGATTCCTTCCCTAGTGAAACTCAAAATAAAATTTTCATTTCCAAATGTTAATGAATTGGAAATAACTTTTGTATTAGGGATGAGAGCCTGTGTCCACTTCCCCTTTCAGTCTTGGTTGTCATGTGGTGCAGACCATGTATATCATGTGCATGCTACCTCAGTCTCTGTGAGTTCATGTTGATGCAAATGGCCATGTGTTTTGGCATCCTTAATCCCTTCTGACTATTACACACTTTATTTCTCCTCTTCCACATGGTCATCTGAGCCTTGAGGAGAGGGATTGTTTAGAGACATCCTCCCATCTTCCTCAGGAAGAAGCTTCTCTGATAATAGTTGGGCAAGATACTGATCTATGTGTATAGTAGAAAATCATTAGGAGTAATTTTATTGCAATGTTCTTTAAATAGACCATTAGTGTTTGGTTTTACCATAGCACCAGATTTATCTAGTCTCAGGTTTTGGTCACACATCAGTGTCAGGTATCGGCTCCATCCATGTGGAGTGTAGCTTAAGTCAAATCAAATATCAGTTGATTACTCCCATCAAGTATGTCCCATCATTGAACTAGTGTATTTTGAAGGCAAGACACAATTGTTGATAAAAAGGATTGGATTCATTTTGGTACTAATGTTTTTTTCTTGGTAGCTTGCACAGTTCCTTCCTTGCCAAACATGCAAGGACCTAGATTGGAGGGTAAAGACTCATGTAAGCATGAGATTAACTTCATCATGTTGTGTTAGATGTATAGTTATTATATTCAGCATTAGGGCCCTCCTGTCTGTTTGTGGAGAGCAACTTACTTAGTTTTGGTAACTCATTTTGGTACAGGATGCTTCATTTTGTGAGAAGAAATCACCAGTAGGGGAGCAGTCTTCCGTGCTATTTGGCAATTTCATTTAGATCGCCTTGATATATGTATGTATTTTAGGAAGCTTCTAGTGTATTAGGTTTCCATATTACCTTTCAATTGGAACTAAAAAAAAGCTGTCTTTCCCTGTATTACCATGTGGAGATAAGCAGAATAACTGAATTAGGTTAATAATTATGGAAGAGTTAGCTAAATAAGAACCTTAAGCTAACAGTCAAACACTTTATTTTAAATATGAGCCTCTGTCTGCTTAATTGGGACTAAACTGTTGCAGGAATGGGAAGAAACTTCCATCCACAGCGAAGTGGGGGGAAACTAGTAGAAATGGAAGTTGTGTTTGGGATATATCATACAAGAGAAAGATAAATTCAAAAAATTAAAAAGTTATTTTGCTTGTAAGCCTAGCATTCAATTGATTTTTTCATTTATGAAGGTGTTTTTTGAATGGTATTTTCAAGTTTTATATATGAGCACTGCATTTAAATCTATACTGTTCCTCCCTCTAATCACACCACTGTCCATCATCAAATTTATCTTTCCTATATATGTAAATACCATATATATATATATATATATATATATATATATATATGTGTGTGTGTGTGTGTGTACTAACTAATAAAATTCATGAATTAAGTTCTCTTTGTCTTTCAAATTACTCTAGATGTGATGGGGAGTTGGGGATTGGGGGACTGGGAAAGAGGCAATGGAGCAGGAGCTGGAATTGACATGTGAAGTAAACATGTTTATGATTTAAATTAAAAAAGCCTATTTTCTTTGTGATTTGTTTGTTGCTGAGTCTAGATACCACTATGCACACAAGACTGGACCAGAACTTGCTCCTTTATGCAGGATAGCCTCAAGATCATGATGTTTATTTTTAGCCTTCCAATAGCTGGGATGACAGGCATGCAGAACTGGATATGCCTATTTGCATGCCAAAAAGTCTACTGTAGGAATGGTGTCACTGTAAATATTAAGTCACAATAGCTGTATACACTGAGATGGTGGCTTTTCCAGATCCAACATCATTCAAATCACAGAACCTCTACAATCTGTTTGTTTGCTTAGTTTCCAGGCAGCAGCTACTAATGAACACTTGGAAAAAGCACATGTTCCCCTGAGTGACGTTTCTGAAGAATCTCTGTACACTTGCTATCTTCAATACTTCATTTTAGGAGGCACCACATGAAAGGAATGGATTGTATCTGCTTATGCTATGCTGGCTCAGAAGAACATCATCGAATATGCATTTCACAGAGAGAGAGATATAGTCCGAGAATGACATAGAACCTTAACCTCTGAGTTGTTATCTCTATCTAAACAATACAGAGATGCTGAAATTTAGAGGTACATAATATGCTGTTGTGGAAACTTCCCTGAGAAAGAAGGAAGCAACAGTTTTTTCCCAAATACTCTTTATTTGTTCTATCCTGCATGTGTGGTCCTCAGCTCTGAAGGAAAATTGTAATTTAAGGATGAAACCTATGAATTTCATTAGACTCCAGGTGTCACATTGTTATACCAAACTGTACAATCCTACCTTTACTGACTTATCATCTAATCTATCCAGCTCTTTCATAGGTGTCCCATTGTGCTCAGCCAAGCAAGTGTACTTTCACACTCATTCCCTGCAGACAATGATTGTCTTGATGATTTTAGGTGAGCAAGTTCTTTACAACACTTGGTCTCTACTAGGTTCCAAAAATGAGCATTCTTTGAAGAGAACATCTCCATTAACTTCTAAAGAAGATGAAATTATATCATGATGCTGCCAGCACAACTGTCTACTCTGAGGAGCTAAGGAAACCTACCTGGCTACACAGACTACACTTTTAAGAATGAATCTCTATTTAAACACATATTGTGACAAGAGACTGATCCCAGCTCCAGGAAAGTGATGGGGCAGCACAATTTGTGCAAGTACCCTAAATGCAGCTAGTCAGAAGCTCCAGACCTCTGTGGTTAGCTAGGAAAAGCTCCATTCATGAACATTTAGACAAGCTTTATTTGTAAAAACAAGATATCACCACAAAGGACAATGAACCATAAGAATTCCACATGTACTACAGGCATCCTGTCAGCAGTTAATGATTTCCAGATGTACTTACAGATATGCTGTTAGCTGTTTAAATTTTTGCCATCAATGATCTGACCAGTAATTTTAAAAATTGGCTTGCTCCCTAACTCCCCAGTCACACACAACAAGTCATGTAACCCCTGCTTATAGCATCCGATCCTTTAAAACTCACCCTCCCTTGAGTTCAGGAACATATTATCTTAATAAGCTGAGTCAGACTGTTGGGCTGTGGATGGAGTTAGTGACTCTGTTGTATCTGCATTGTACTTTGACTTCTTGGGGTCTTGTGGGGAAATTTGCAACACAAGTAAAACAGTTACAGATTTCACTGGCATATGGTTACTAGACAGCAAAAGACCACCGAATAAGAGAGAAATGTGCCCTGACTCTGTGGGAAAATCTGGATCCTTCATTTATTCAAGATGATGTCAAATACGTTAACTAGCCATATGCTTGCCTGCAGAGAATGAGAGATCTTCCATGAGTCTGGATAAATTGTAGAAGATATTTTTCTCCTCATGGTTGCATGAGAATGACAAACTGCCCTCAAATTAATACATGGAACATTTTATTAAGGGGAGGAGGAGGAATAGACATTTAAATCATAATAATTAAAGCTGCAACCCATTGAGAAAAGAGACTGCTTTCCTCAGAGGACAATGAAATTTAAAAAAGGGACAAAATCCTACAGATCATCAATGCTGTCTACCCATGCAAAACTTTTTGAGCTGTGGGACCAGCACACCATTAGGATCACACAAACTACTAATTTAGATTCCCTGAAGACATATCACTTCAGTTACCTCCATTATACACCAGAAAAAAGCGAAAAGTAAGAATAAGAAAAAGTGAAGATGGTGTCACTGAAAACCAGGGGTCATGGCTGGTTACCACAGGCAGGAAAATAGTAATTACTGAGAAGACTACTCCCAGAGTGGTCTGGCATGCTTTTGTAACAATCTATCTGGAAAAACTACCCTACAAGAACAGTGACAAACCAGTCTGCAGTGTTCTTGAAACAATCTCAAGCAGGGACCTAAGACCCCCAAGCTGTTTCAAAAACAGGCATCATTCCTACACATTTAAATAAATAGAAGTGGTCTTCAATGACATTCCCCCCAGCACAGTAGACAAAGACTTCCTGCTTGTGGTGTGTATTTTTGAGTAGAAGCCTTTACTCCCCACAGAGAGGATTACCTTGGAGCTTGGGCTTATGCTACCATCATTAATTTGGATTGGGAGATTAAGTTGAACTTTGAAATGATACCAATCAAATATTATCAAGAAGCAAACCTCCTTTGGGCAGAAAATCTGCCACTTCTATTGTTTGGGGTGTATTGCATGCCCTGTATCCTTTTGAGATTGTGTCTGGGCACACACATCCACTGCTCACACACACCTCAGAAGAACTATGAAAGTATGGACACACTCACCTCCATCAGATCTTGAAAGACTAGGTTGACTGTGCACAAAAAATTGCCCAGCACTCAGCATCCCCTTAGCTCTTAATTTGCAAGTATCAAGCCATGGACACACGACACCCACTCCAAGGTTGCTATAAACATGAACAAGGAGCAACCTAAGAAATCTGTCCCTGATCAGCCTCTGAAACTGAACATCACAAAACAAACTCAGGATGGTCACAATGACTCATCATTCTGCCTCCTGATATCCTCCTGAGCCTCTGGATATGCACCTATGCAGTTCCCACTCAGTTTCTCTGGACCTATTACATCAATTATTCTCCAGATCAGCCTTGTCACAGGGCATCTCCAATTATTTGGCAGTCATCAGCATGACTTACTTCCTCCTAGAGTGGTTCTATCTTATCTCCTGGTAGTGCTACTTGGGAATGGACCAGCCATGGATCATCCCTCAGACCTCATCATGCTGTGATGGAACTGCCAACACCAATAAAACATAATGGAATTCACTTTGCAGATGATCTCAGCTAGTGACAGTTTGTGGACATGTGGCCAGAGGAAAAAAATAACAATTTTTGGAGGCACTTCCTTTACAAGAAAGCATAGTCACCCTTCAGAATCATATGGATTCACTGGCAGCAATATGCCTCCAAAACAATAGAGGATTTTATGACTGCTGAAAATGAAGGCACATGCATAACTTTCAGTGAAGAATATGCTGATAAGTCTGAAATAATAGGAGAAAATGCTAAAAAGTTATAGAGAACGTTAAATGTAGAGGTACAACTGAGAAGCAATGAAGCACAAATGAACATCATGGGACTCTGCGAATGGGATCTTTTATGATGATACTACCAAGATTTCTTTTAGGACCATGTGTCTTATAAACACTCTGTCCAGTTTTATCAGAACTAGCATAAAAGCAATAAAGCTATATATTTTACACCAGGTGGTATCAAAACGTATGTTCAAGAAGGAGTCCAAAGATGTTAGGAAGGTTACAGAGGAAGGAATGAAGTAGAATAAGGTATACAAGATCAATTGCAATTTATCTACTGGCAGATTTTTAGTTACTTAAACCTATACTTGTAATGACTATTTTCCAAGAATGATTTCATGTAGAACAAAAACCTGGAAATGTAACTGAAAAAGTGGGTCACTGCTCTGAATGACTTGCTGATTTCCAGGAATTTTCCCTGAAATCTTGCTGGCTTGAGTGCCCCAGCTTGTGGTTTTAAAATTTGAAAAGGGAATGCAGTTTGGACTTTGAACCAATGCCTTTCAGGAATTATCCTGGATTTGTTCTTCCATTGACACTCCTCAGTTCTACTATCAATGCTGTTGGATCATCTGGAACCCTACAACAAAACTATAATGGGTTGGCACATTTAATTCTACAGCTCTGCCAAATCCCACCCATCTTACTTCTCACCATTGTGTAAGCTCTGTTTTCTGGGAACTCTAGAGGACTCCATATTGCATTTTTTCTCAGTATTGACAGGTGGGCTCTTAGCAACCTCCTCTGAAGCATATAAGGGCCATTTACATTCGAAATTTGAGTAAGACAAGCATCTCAGTGAACGTCACTGAAGCCCACATCTGTGTTAAGATGACTGACATCATCGTCTTGCCCAAAGCCATTAAGATGATTCCTGGCTTGCTTACTTTGGAGTCTTTGAATTTTGCCAAGAATTTTTTGGTGAAAGATGATGATATCTTCTTGGTGACCTATCATAGATTAGGTAACAAAAGAGTGTATGTGTGTGTGTTTGTGTGTGTGTATGTGTGTGTATTACTTTCAGTGGTTTGGTGGTTAACCCATTTCTTAGCTATTTTTCTATTGTTATGATTAGTCACCATGGCTAAGCAACTTATAAAGGAAAATAAATATTTGGGTACTTGCTTACAGTTTCTGAGTGTCAGCACATAATCATTGTGGTAGGGGCATTCTGTCAAGGCAGCAGGAATGTCCCTACAGTAGTATCTTAGAGTTTAAATGTGATTTACAAAGGCAGAGAGAGAGTTAGGGGAGTTGGGATTGGGTAGGCTTTTGAAATCTCAAGGCCATCACCATTGACATTGTTCTTCCAAAAGGCCCATGTCTCCTCTACCAAGACTAACTTCCTAATTCTTCTCAAATAACTCCATGAGCTATAGATCAAGTATCCGTATATATGAGCCTATGGGGTGCATTCACATTCAAATTACCAATATCTATATATATTTTTGCATGTCAGTTGCACCATTTTATACTTCTACCAAATAGTTTACAAAATTTCCAAAGCATTTAGTTCCCCATACCCTGTCATTTGGGGCTCTTAAGAGGCACAAATAGGGGCGATTTATTAAAATATTGGTCAAAGTAAGATATATGTCTGAAATTATGAAAGAATAAAAAAGAAAATATATGTAGCTTAAAAGAAATATTGACTATTTGTGGTCAACTCAACCCTTGGCCTGTCTCAATGGTCCACAAGTTTGGGAGGGGGTTGAAATATCCTGATCCTCAAATTCTTCTGTAGGGAATCAGGTGAGCAGAATACAGCCTCAGGCTCCTTAGAGGACACAAGCAATATTTTCCCCACATAAAAGCTCCATGTCTTCAGAGACTACATACTAGGAGTTTGTTTTATACTAGGAAACATGGAGATAGACTCTACCATCTATATGTATATCTATCTGCCATCTATTGGTAGATTAGTCTATCAATCATATACCTACCTGAACACCTAATTGTCTGTCTAAGATTGTTATGGAGGCATAGGTCTCCATGAAGTAAATGTGTAACTCAAAAGACACAAGCACATCACTATTTTGTCATAAATATTTATACAGGTCATACGGTCATCGCAGGATAGTTTTGAAATCTTAATACAAAGAATTCAGGAAATGCAAAATTCCTTGCAGGATAGTAAGAAAGAGTTGGTAGAAAATATTCAGGATATTAAAAATGATAATGTAGGTCTGACAAACAGGTTTAAAGAGGCAGAACACAAAATTGAATTACTTTCAGGAAAAATGTGTTCAACAGATAGAATTGAAAAAGTGAAACATAATGTTGAAACATTTAACCAACAAAACTGTTCCATGTTCAATGATTTCACTAGCAAACTACAAAGACTGGAACATAAGATTGAAATGCTAACAGAAAAGAATTGTTCCATGTCTGAGAGCAATGATAAACTAACTGATAGAATATCATTTGTGGAAGGCAGTTTACATGCCATTGAGGTACTTTCTAAGGATGAGAATATTAAATATTTGGAATCACATGTAAATGATGAATGTAAAAAAATAAAAGATTCCATGACGTCCTTAGAAAATTTTTTGTACCAAGAACTTCAAGAGCTCAGAGAAACAATGATGAATAGACTGCAGGATTTAGAAGACGTTCAATCTGATACTTCAGAATCAGACATACAGGCAAAAAGTCAGGACAGGAGTTTCCCAACACCTCTCAAATGCCGGAAAGATCTCCCTAAGGTTGCTATGCGTTCACCTATGGTTTTCCCAGTATCTGTAACAGAAAAACCAGCAACGAAAAAAACAATCAAATGGCCCCATTGCTTATCACTGGGAAGGATCTAAAGGAAATCCAGGAGGCCATTGTCTCGTATGGTCTTCATTCTCCCTTTGTCAGAGAGGTCCTAAACTCATGGGCCACTGTAAATAAAGTAACTCCAAAAGACTGGGCCCAGTTTGCCTCTGCAGTGCTCGAAAATTCTTGTCAAATTCAATGGAGAGCTTTACGGAGGCAAGAAGCAAAAGCCATAGAGATTCAGGAATTAAAGAACGGTCATGAAGTACTCCAAGACAAGATTCTTGGGGAGGGTCCTTACGCTGGCACGCAGGTTCAATCTGCATATGATGAGCACATGTTTTCTTTATGCCGTAAAGCTGCTTTAAATGCCTTGGATAAGGTTTGTGAAACAGGAGAGATAATTAAACCCTATACACAGGTATTACAGGGACCAAGGGAAAGGTTCACTGAATTTTTAGGGAGATTATCCAGAGCAGTAGAAGTACAGGTAGCGAATCCAGAATCCAGGGGACTCCTTATAGAATCTTTGGCATATGAGTACGTGAATCCTCAATGCAGGCAGTTAATTTGGCCATTAAAAATAAGATCAGCGCCATTGGAGGAATGGGTCCTACATACAGCAATCCTGGAATGTAAAAGTCAGGATACGGGAGCTTGGGTAGGTGAAGCTATTTCTACAGGCTTGAGGAGGCACCAGGATGCCTAATACCCTACCTGTGATTATATAGAGGCCTGGGTAGGGAAGGCAATCTCCAAAAATTTTAACAGGCATAAAGATGCAACATGCTTTAACTGTGGTAGAATAGGACATCTTAGTAAGAACTGTAGACAACACATTCCTAGAAATAATGCATTTACCAGAAATGCATCAAACAGAAGGCCTCAGGCTCCTGGTCTTTGCAGGAGGTGTGGAAAGGGATAACATTGGACTAATGAATGCTGGCCCACGAGATAGACAAGGTAGATCTTTAAAGCCGGGAAACGGGGATCAGGGGCACAATCGAGCCCCCAAAAGAAAGATTATCCGGTCATTCCCAGTGACAGTGGAGGACAGCCTCTCCAAGGACATTTAGAAAATCCACTGCCCATTGAAAATAATAAGACACTGGATAATACATTAGCTCCAGAGGATGAATCAATTATATCAGGAGAAGATACAAAATATATATTTTGGCAAACTTCTATACAATATCATAGACCCAAGCTACCAGTTAAAGTAAATCATATGGTGATTAACAGCATTTTAGACACCGGATGTGACATCACTATCATTAAGCAGAAGTCCTGGCCCCCCCAATTGGCCTTTAAAAGAGGTTAATGTTCAATTCTTAGGGATTGGAACCCTGTCTGAAGTTAAACAGAGCATTAGATGGATTGACTTTATTGGGCCAGAAGGACAGAGAGGAAGGTTAAAGCCATATGTTGCAGATAGTGCTATAAACCTCTGGGGTCGTGATTTACTCCAGCAATGTAATACGCAGATTAACATTCCTCCTGTTTCAGCTAGGAATTATAGACAAGCTCTTAGTGGTAAAAAGAATATAGTAAGGCAGTACAGAAAACAGATGCCAAATGTACAGGCTGTACAGAAGCAAGATGCCAGTGCCAAACTTACAGAGCAACCAAAAGCTCTGCCCTTAAAATAGCTGACAGATGAACCTGTCTGGGTGGGTCAATGGCCTATGACATCTGAGAAGTTAGAGGCTTTGGAGAAGTTAGTTCAGGAACAGCTAGATGCTGGACATATTGAGGAATCAACTAGTGCATGGAATTCACCTGTTTTTGTTGTCAAGAAGACGTCTGGTAAGTGGAGAATGGTTACTGATCTTAGAGCCATCAACAAGGTAATTCAGCCTATGTGGTCTCTACTACCTGGGATGCCGTTACCTTCTTCAATTCCTAAGGATTGGCCAGTTATAGTTATAGACTTAAAAGATTGTTTCTTCACCATACCGTTATAAGAAAACGACAGAGAAAAGTTCGCCTTCACGGTACCTACCTATAATAATTACCGTCCAGTACAGAGATTCCAGTGGAAGGTACTACCTCAAGGTATGCTAAACAGTCCAACTTTGTGTCAATATTTTGTGAATAAACCTCTAGAAATAATTCGTAAAAAATTTCCACATTCGTTAATATATCATTATATGGATGACATATTACTATCTGATTCAAATCAGGATACTTTGGAAAAGATGTTTGAAGCAGTAAAGGAAACTTTGCCTCACTGGGGATTACAAATTGCCCCAGAAAAAATACAAAGAGGAGATTCTATTAACTATTTAGGTTATAAAATAGATGCTCGGAAAATCAGACCGCAGAAAGTACAGATCAGAAGAGATCATTACCGGACTCTTAATGATCTTCAAAAACTATTAGGAGAAATCTATCAATTACAGACAATTATCAGTGTAGAAGGGCATGATTTAAAACACCTGAAAATGGCTTTAAAAGGAGATAAAGACCTAAACAGCCCACGAGTACTATCAGCTGAGGCTGAAAAAGAATTAGAAGGGGTACAAAAGAGAATATTACAAGCACATGTGGACCGTGTGGATCCAAAGCTGGACTGCATTCTGGTTATGTTACTATCTAGAGAATACCCCTAAGGAATATTAATGCAGAGGGAAGACATCATTCTAGAATGGGCATTTCTGCCACTTAAACAGAATAAAAAATTGAAAACATATATAGAAAACATCTGTGATGTGATAATAAAAGGTATGTTAAGGCTTCGTCAACTGACTGAGAAAGACCCAGCTGAAATTATTGTACCTTTAACGAATGAGGAAATTTCCTCCTTATCGAAAGATAATGAATATTGGCAAATAGCTTGCAGTGACTTTTTGGGAACTATTAGTAATAACTATCCCAAAACAGAGAGAATCAAATTCATAAAGAAAACAATTTGGATTCTTCCACGTATCGTGAGGCAAACACCTATTTCTGGAGTTCTTACCTTCTACACGGATGCAAACAAATCAGGTAAGGCAGGGTATAAATCAGGAAATATAAGTAAAGTAGTTTAAAGCCCTTACAACTCTGTATAAAAGGCAGAGTTATATGCCATTCTCATGGTACTTAAAGACTTTACAGAGCCTCTCAATATAGTCACGGATTCTCAGTATGCAGAAAGAGTTGTGTTGCACATTGAGACTGCAGAATTTGTTCCTGATAATACAGAATTAACCGCATTGTTTTTACAACTGCAGGAAATCATCAGAAACAGGACTCATCCTACATATATAACACACATCAGATCCCATACAGGTCTGCTAGGTCCTCTGGCACAAGGCAATGATGAAATTGATAGTTTATTAGTAGGTAATGTGTTGGAAGCTTCAGAATTTCATAAGAAACACCATGTTAACAGCAAAGGTTTAAAGAAGAATTTTTCTATCACCTGGCAACAAGCCAAAGAAATAGTAAGAAATTGTCCCAGTTGCTCATTCTACAATCAAACTCCATTATCAGCAGGTTGTAATTCTAAAGGTATTCACAGAAATGAACTTTTGAAAATGGATGTATTTCACTTCCCAGAATTTGGCATTTTGAAATATGTACACCGTACCATAGACACGTTCTCAGGCTTCCAATGGGCTATGGCCCTCAGCTCTGAAAAAGCTGATTCTGTTATTACACACCTCTTAGACGTGATGGCTGTTATGGGTATACCTAAAACAATAAAACCTGACAATGCTCCAGCATATGTCTCCAGTAAATCGGAACAAATTTTCAAGTATTATAATATAAAACATGTAACTGGTATACCTTACAATCCCACAGGACAAGCAGTGATTGAAAGATCTAACCAAACCTTAAAAGAGATGCTTCATAAACAGCCAGGGAAAACAAAGACACCTAAACACAGGTTACATAATGCTTTACTATCGTTGAATTTTCTTAATGCTGATGAAAAAGACAAACTGCAGCAGAAAGACACTGGACTACAGGGAAGACTTCTGAACTGAACCATCTGGTGTATTTTAAAGGTGTTATGACCTCAGTCTGGAAACCAGGGTATATGTTACATTGGGGAAGCGGTTATGCTTTTGTTTCCACAGGAGAAGAAAAGGTTTGGGTTCCATCAAAATCAATTAAAATTTGATCAGAATAGAAAACATCTCAGGAGGAGGAAGATAACAGCCCATCTACAAATTCATATTCCACCATGGGTAAAGTGACATCCTAAAAGGAAAGTGAAGTGTTTTGTTTTTTGTCTTCACAGGTAAACTCAGCAAAGAATACTGGATATATGGATTCCTGAAGAAAAATGAATAGCTACCCTGAGGACCATCAAACAAGCAGTAACTCACTGTGTGGTATCAAAGTCTAAATCTGTCTATATTGTTTTTCATAGTACCCTTTTATCTTTATTTCTTCACATACCTCAGTCCCCATTCATTTAACTGAAGCTGGCTTTGGAGTTGGATTGGCTCTCCTACTCTGAACTCAAACATATTATTTAAATACAATTCAGAATTTCTGTATTATATCAAAGAGCCATTGATTTAAGACAGAAGAAAATAAAATTAGGGACTGTTATCTGTGGATTTCTTTTTCTGCAAAGTGTAATTTCCTTCAGGTTTACCATTTTCCCTATTGTCACCTCTTCCAGGATGCATACATATAAAAGTTAAAATATTTCTTTGTTAACATTAATGTTTGAGTTTTCCAGAGAACAATAGATTTCCTGACAACAATCTTCAACTGCTTCTTTCTGAGAATGAGGATCCACTTCCTTGACTTCATCTAATTCGACTGGAGGCATCTGAACTGCCCCACATCTTTGACTCCACCTGACAAGCACTATCCTGAAGCTGGCTTGAAACTACATCACTCTACACAACTCTGGACCAAGAAACTGAAATAGCACATCTTCTACAATCTGGCCAGAGCTTCATATGAAATCTTCAATCAACACTAGAACCCCAGTCAGGAAGTTCAATCAAGCATCTCCTGCCATACAGAGACTGTCTGATCTACTGAGATTTTGTTATACTAACATTTTTCTTCTCACAGGTCCCCATGAGTTTATCATTGTCCCATCTCTGCAGGAAGTAGTTTTGAGAATTCCATGCCCCCTCTCTTTACTATTGATATTATAAAATAGTTTACACCTGTTAGTGTTTGTTTTCAAGTATTTTAGAGTTGGGATTGGAAGGAGGTGTTCAGATTTGGGTGTTTCTTTCAGATAAATTTAGGTTTAGATAGTATAGATGTTTGATACATTTTGTTCATGGACACAAGTTAGTTGTCCTTTTTAGACTAAAAGGGGAATTGTAGGAGAAAGCCTGTATGCTGTCATTAACCATGTGACTTACTAAAGGTGCATACAGATGAGGTAATAAAAGGGCAGTTTACCACACCACTAACCACACCCACTTTAGGCATGACTAAAGACGTATATGGCTGGACGTAAAGACGTATACGTACGTAGGCGGTAAACTACATCACTAGCCAGGCCCAGTTTTGGGCATGGCTAGGGGGCGTTATGGGGGAAGGCATAAAAGACAGCACACAGGAAGTCTTGGTCTCTTTTCCCGGAGTTCGGCTTCCGATTCGGCAGTGGAAAACTACTTGGCTCATCTGGGTTACTTGTTTGGTATCTTGTGAGTAATTTCTACAATAAATACTTAGTTTTACTTTCAGTAAGTGTGTCGCTTATCGTTACAGCATCATTTGGAGCCTCACTGGATCTTGTGGTAGACTGAGTCCAATTTTCCTGAGAACACTCCATACTTATTTCCAAAGTGGATGTACAAGTCTGCACTCCCACTAGCAATGTACGAGTGTTCCCCTTTCTCCTCATCCTCTCCAGCAGAAACTGTCATTGGTGTTTTTTTTTTCTAGGCATTCTGACGGGAGTAAGGTTCCCAACCTTGCTAATGTTGAAGCCCTTTGATTCAGTTCCTCATGTTGGGATGACCCCCCCAACAATAAATTATTTCCATTGCCACTTCATAAGTGAAATGTAGCTAATGTTGTGAATAACAATATAAATATCTGTGTCCTCTAATGATCATATGGGAACCCAGGTTGAGAACCACTGCTTTACCCATTGAGATATTTCTGTACCCCCCACAACTTTTCTTACAACACTGAACAATGCATTCCTCTGGCAGCTAATTAAACTTCCACAGATGGAACTTCAGCTTAACATCCTTTATCTAAGCATTAAGGAAATTTTGGAAGAACAGGCAACCTTACACTGAAACACTCATGGATGCAGGCCATTATTTGATGTCCACATGTGTGTTGTGTTTTTGTAAAGATTTGAGCAATTTGGTTTAAGATGTGCAGAAATATGCAATGCTGAAATGAAGACAGATAGAAATTTCTAATAAACTCTCTTTTAGATTATTTATATCATCAGGAATCCAAAAGATGTTGCCACATCTTTTTATCGTATACAAAAAGAGGCATGAAAAATGAAGTGTCGATGGACTTTTGATGAATATCTTCATGAGTTTATCTTTGGGGACTGTAAGTGGAAACTGGAACACCAATTTTATGCCTTGAAATCAAGGCAAGATCAGAGATCTATGATGCACATTTAAAACCTAAATCTATGGGCAACAACAGTTTAAAATTTACCCAGTGTGGTACTAGAAGGATGGTTTAGCTGTTAAGAGTATGTACTACTCTTACAGATGTTCAAAGTTGATTACCAGCATCCATATCAGGTTCCTTTCAACTGCTTGTAACTCAAGACCCAGTGGTAAAGCAAGCTCTACTGGCATCTACAGACACTGCAATAATATATATGTGCAAAACCACACACAGATATACAAAAGTATGCAATTAAAGTAATAAAAACAGATCTTCTAAATTTTATTCAATGTGTTGGGGCTGGAGAGATGGATTAGTGGTTAAGAAAATTGTCTGTACTTCATGAGGGGCAGGTTTCAATGCACAGATCCAACATAGCATCTCACACCCGTTTGTAACTCCAATTTCAAAGGATCTGATACCCACATACAGACATCTGAGTAAGCAAACAACAATCAATGCTCATTAAATAAGATACATAAATTACTAAGTTTGTGTATTTACTCAGTGTGATGCCAACAATTTTATGGACAGTCAAATGTATTCTGTCTTTTACTTAATGCATTTTTTCACTTAGAATATCAACTCTTTTTATATTAATTTATTTTTTAATTTAATTTCAATTAGAAAGAAGTTTGCTTCACATGTCAATCCTGGCACCCTCTCCCTCACCTCCTCTCTTGGCCCCCTTCAGTCCTCCTGCCACCCCTACCCCAATCTCCACTCCACTCTCCAAGGAGGGTGAGGCCCTACTAGGTGGATCTCAAAAGTCTGTCATGTGATCTGGGGCAGGATCTAGGCCCTCTCCCATGTGTCCAGGCAGAGACAACATCTCTCAATGTGGAATTGGTGCCCAATGTCAATTTGGATGACAGTGCTAAATGCTGACTTATAGCCCGAAGCCCCAAAGGATGCTGAGGCCTCTTCACTGACACCCAATTTCAGGGTGTCTGGATCAGACCCATGCTGGCCTGTAATCGATCAGCCTGGGGTCTATGAACTCCCCAGTGCTCAGGTCAGCTAATTCTGTGGGTTTCACCTTCCAAGTCATAACCCCTTTGCTCATCACTCCTCCCTCTCTGCAATTTGGTTCCAGGGGTTCAGTTCAGTGTTTAGCTATAGGTGTTTGCCTCTGCTTCCTTCAGCAACTGGATGAAGACTCTAGGATGGCACATAAGGAAGTCATAAATCACATTATAGGGAAGGGCAATTAAGGTAGAATCTCCACTTTGAAAGCAGTGCTGAGAGGAAAGTTTATAGCACTAAGTGCCCACATGACAAAACTGGAGAACAGTCATACTAGAGAATTAATAGCACAGCTGAATGTTCTAGAACAAAAAGAAGCAAACTCACCCAGGAGGAGCAGACACCAGGAAATAATAAAATTGAGGGCAGAAATCAATCAAGTAGAAACCAGGAAAACACTGAGAAGTATCTACTTCTTTTTGTTCTAGAGTTTTCAGGTCTTCTGTTAATTCTCTCCCATAGCAATTCTCCAGTTCTTCATGTGGGTAAGTAGTGCTTTGAATATTCTGCTTAGCACTGCTTTCAGAGTGTCTCAGAAGGTTGCGTTTGTTATGCCTTCATTTTCATTGAATTCTAGGAATTCTTTGACTTCTTTCTTTTTTTTTTAGTTTTTTTTTATTAATATTTTTTTTATTTTCCATTTTAAATTTAGATAAGAAACAAGGTTGCTTCACAAGTCAGTACGAGGTCCCTCTCCCTTTCCCTCCCCTCCTCCCGTGCCCTCCCCCCAACCCCCCTTGTTATCCCCTCATTCCCCCAGGGAGGGTGAGGCCCTCCATGGGGGTGTCCATAGTCTGTCATTTCATATAGGGCAGGGCCTAGACCCTTCCCCAAGAGTTCAGGGTGAGAGTGCACCTCACATTGTTCTATGGGAGTCCAGAGACCATGTGTATACTTGGGATGGGTACTGATCTGCTGTCCAAGGCTCAATAGATTACCTAGGCCTCCACCCTGAATCTGGGTGTCAGTGAGTTGACTTCTTTCTTTATTTCTACCTTAACCCATGAGTAATGCAATTGAGAATTGTTCAATTTCCATGAGTTTGTGGGGTTTATGCATTTTGTGTTGTTCTTAAATTCTAATTTTAAGGCATGGTGGTCTGATAAGTTACAGGAGTTTATTCTAATTTTTATGTATGTTGAGGTTTGCTTATTGGCTAGTATGGAGTCAATTTTAGAGAAGGTTCCATGTGGCACTGAGAAGAAGGTATATTCTTTTGAGTTTGGATGGAATATCTATAGATGTTTTTTTAATCCCAATTGTTTCAAAACTTCTGTAAGTTCCTTTGTTTCTTTCTAATATTTTGTCTGATAGTCCTGTCAATTGGTGAGAAGGGGAGGGGGGTGTTGAAGTCTCCCACTGTAAGTGTGTGGGGTTTAATATGTGATTTGAGTTTTAGTAATGTTTCTTTTATGAATATGGATTCCTTTGTATTTTTAGCATAGATGTTCAGAATTGAGACTTCCTACTAAGGATTTTTCCTATGAAATATGAAATGACCTTCTTCATCTCTTTTGAGTAAGTTTAGTGTGAAGTTTAATTTTCTAGATAATAGGATACATACACCTGCTTTCTTGTTATTTCCATTTGATTAGAAAATCATTTCCTAACCCTTACCTCTAAGGTAACATCTGTTTTGAAGGTGAGATGTATTTCTTGCATGCAGCAGAAAGATGAATTTTGTCTTCATATCTATTCTGTTAGCCTGTGTCTTTTTATAAATGAGTTAAGACCATTGGTATTGAGGGATAGTAATAACCATTGGTTGTTGATTCTTGTTTGATTTAGGATTTAGATTCATTTTTGGTGATGGTATTTTTTGTGAGGTTTCCCCAGTTTCTGTTTTGGTGGCAAAGGGAGATTATCTATTGTCCATGTTCTTGTAAGTGTAGTTAATTTCCTTGGGTTGGAGTTTTCCTTCTAGAACTTTATGTAGGGCAGGATTTGTGGATATGTATTGTGTAAATCTGGATTTGCATGAAATATCTTGTTTTCTCCATCCATATTAATTGAGAGTTTTTTTTAGGTATAGTACTCTTAGCTGGAGTCTGTTGTCTCTTGGTGTTTGTAGAATATATATCCCGGGCCTTCTGACTTTCAGGGATTCCATGGAGAAGTCAGGTGTAATTCTGATAGGATTGCCTTTATATGTTACTAGGGTTTTTCCTTCGCTGTTCTTTATATTCTTTCTTTATTGGTTATGTTAGGTTTTATTATTATTATGTGAAAAGGGAACTTTTTTTTGGTCCAGTCTATTTGATGTTGCATATGGATCTTGGACATTCATAGGCATGTCCATCTTCAGGGTGGGAAAGTTTTCTTCTATGGGTTTGTTGAATATGTTATCTGCACCTTTGAGCTGGGCTTCTTGGCCTTCTGTACCTATTATTCCTGTGTTTGGTCTTTTCACGGTATCCCATATTTCCTGGATATTTTGTTTTAGAGATTTGTTGGAGTGAAGCTTTGCTTTGGATGATTAATCCATTTCCTCTAGTTTATCATCAGCTCCTGAGATTCTGTCTCCCATCTCTTGTATTCTGTTGTTTATGCTTGTACCTGCAGTTCCTAATCATTTATTCAGCTTTTCTATTTCCAGCCTTCCCTCAGTGTGTGTTTTCCTATTGTCTCTATTTCTGTTTTCTGGACTTGAACTGTTTGAATCATTTCCTCCATATGTTTGATTGTTACTTCTTGGCTTTCTTTAAGAGATTTGTTGATTTCTTGCATTTTTTAGTTTGTTTTTTCTTCTATTTCATTAAGGGAATTTCTAATTTCTTTTTTGAGGGCCTCTATCATTTGCATGAGGTTGTTTAGAAGGTCATTCTCTTCTGTTTCATCTCTGTTAGGATGCTTAGGTCTTCCTGGTATAGAGTCCCTACACTATAGAGGCATCATATTGGTTTTTCTCTTGTTGACTTTGGTTTTATACTGTCATTTTCCAAATGCTTCTTCCAGTGGGAGCTTGTGGGGTCTATTTCTCTCGTGGTGAGTACAGGTCTAAGGTTGTCTTCCAGTGGGTTCAAGCAGGTTCAATACTCTGATGGTTGCAGGAAGGTCAGAGATACTCTAGGCAAAGGGCAAGCACAGGAAGATCCAAGCAGATGTATGTCAGCAGTTGGGGCCCCAACTGGAGCCCACATTCACATCAGGCAGAGGGCAGGAGTCTGTGGGAGGCCAAGTCTCAGGTTTGGACAGACTCAGGGTGGTCCTTTCTGGTGCAGTGGGTCTACTCTAGGCATGTAGCAGGCCCAGGAAGATCCAAGCAAGGGGATGTTGTAAGTTGCGGACCTGAGCAGACCCCACTCTCAACTCAAGCAGAGCTCCCATAAGCAGTCTGAATTGAAGACAATTTCGGTGGGATCCAGCATTCTACTTTTTCTGGAAATTGCTTTATGCAATTCCATACCAGGAATCTTCTAGTCATCTAAAGTGATGCCAGCACACTACAACTTCATCAGGCTTTGAGTTCAGTGCCTTTAAGTACCATGCCATTTCATCAGTTGTGGGTACTTCCTTCATGATTATTTATTATTCAATAAATATGTGAGTGTTAGGTAAAACAGTTTTTGAAGTCATTTGGATTTTATCCTGCTGTTTTTAAATACTTTTCTACCTGAAAGTTCAAAGACCTAGGACTGATGATGTGGTTCAGTGCTTATGCATGTTATCTTTTTATTTTAGAATACACGTTTAGTTCCCAGGACCCATAAGATGACTTCCAACCATCCATAATTCCAATTCCATGTAGATAAACAGCTATCAAGCAAGAACAATAGTTACAATACTTAGTCCATTAACATTTAGCAAGATTTAAAGGACATATTACATCATCTGTCCTATCTTTGTGAGTCTAAAGTCTTAAATATAACTTATTCTTTACCATAATTTAGGAAAACCATAACTATCTGTTTTCAATTCTATCAAAGGCCCAAGAAGGATACTATAGAAACTCTAGAATTGACAGGAAAGTCACTCACTTGCACATCCTGCCTGCTCTAGAATTGTTATTTTTGTTCTCATGTCTTTGATGAGGTTGAAGACTAGATATTTATCGTAGCATCCTTTCTTGTCTTAATTAGACAAGATTTAGAGTTTCCAGATTAGGACTTCTTTCAGAGTAATCTCTCTTATGCATTTACCCTGATACTGGACATGAATAGGGGACTTCTCTTGCTGATTGTAGGTTTCAATTAGTGTATGTTTTCCTTTATTTTCCTGGAATATATTTCCCATTTGTTATCATTGTATACAGTTTTTGCATAAGCTTTAAAACATTCATCTTCAGACTAAAAGGGGATTTGTAAGCATCTAGTCTGTGGAACTGAAATGAAAGCCACACCCCTTTGGTTGTGGCTTCAGGAGAAAGGAAGTAGAAAGAAAGGAGCGTGAGGCATGGCTTTCCTTTGTGTTCACTTTCTGTTGGGTCAGCGGATCTGGTAGGAAGAGCAGGGAAATACTCCAGAGTTTATTGCATTTTTATGTGTAATTGTTTCCAAAATAAACACACATTTATCATTTATTTTGTATATAGTGATATAATTACATCCACACATTCAATTACAATAGATTCTAAGCACTTTTCTTGTCTGTACAAACATTGCACCCATGTGGTGCACATATATACATATATACATACATATTTACATACATACATGCCAGCAAACATTCATACACATGAAATGAGGTTAAAATGTTTTAAAACTGTTTGTAGTACCTTTGTATAGGTTTTTTCATCTAAAGTAACCAAAAATGAGCTATCTTACACAATGTCATAATTGTATTTAGATGTATCAACTTAACATCCATTACTTTCCTCAAAGTAAAGGGTAACTCATATTGGGAATAAGAATAAATATTCATTAGGTAATAAGTTAAGTAGCCACTTTCTTTTTCCTTGCTATCTCCAGAGTGATTTATGGATCTTGGTTTGATCACACCCTTGGATGGTTGACAAGACAAAACACCGAGAACTTCCTTCTAATGTCCTATAGAGAGCTATAAAGGGTAATTCCCTTTCTTGGGTTTCCTACACTCCCTATAGCTGCCTTTGCTTCATTCCTTTCTAGTTCTCTATGGGTAAACAATCAAGTAAGGCAGCAGCAAACTGTCAAGTGAGCATCCATTGTTAACTTGACACACCTGGGATAGAGACTATTCAAGGAGAAAATGCCTGTACTGGATGTCAGTTTGGAGTATTTTCTTGATTAGTGATTAATGTATGGGATCTGAGCCCCTCTCGTCACTATATGTATGTGCAGGTGGGCTTCGGTTGCTTAAAAAAGTTAGCTGAGCAAACCAGAGGGAGAAATTTTGTAAACAGCATTCCTTGGTGCTCTCTGCTTCAGGTCCTGCCTCAAATTGATTCCATGACTTCTCTTAAGGATGGTAAAAAAGAATTACTGGATAAAGCCCTCTTCCCCCAGGCTGTTATAGTGCATGATTTTTTCATAGCAACAGAAAATCAAACTGAAGCAAGTTGGATGTGTAAAACATATCCTTTCTATGTCTACATAACCTCAACAAGTTCAAACCCTCCCTGTGACCCACTGTTCTGTTAAAACTGCAAAAAAGTAGCTTTCAACCAACACAATAAAATGACAAAAGTCTAGAATAGTGAATGTTATGGTATGTGTTACCACTGTCTAGTGTCCAAACTCCAGCAATACAGGGCTATGACAGGAATCCATGGATTTGGCAAGGGTAAAGGAACTCTTCTATCTGAGGAGGTTTGGGAAAAAGGCATTCATAAACTCTCTTGATGGTTTCCTTCTTTATCCTCCTTTTTCTTTATTTTCTCTCTTTATTCTCCTTCTCTGTTCTCTCAAGTTTTTTCATATCTATTTTACAAAACAGCATCTTCCTGGAAATAAAATGGTCAAAACTGTTGCATTCCATTTCTAAAGTGAATGAATATAGGTAAAAACATGTTTTTCATCTCCCTCACATGATTAAAAATTTTATTTATTACAGATGAAAATCAAGTTATTCCAACAACTCACATAAACTCATATCCAAGCAAATGGAAACAGATTATCCATTTGGACTTAAAATTTAAGAACAGCATATAGATGTTCAGAGAGTGTACCATGCTCAAGTCCCAATTCAGAACTAAGGTCTGGCCAACCTGCATCTCAGCATTGTAAGCTATATTTTATATGCAGCAATTCCAAAGCCCCAGAGAGTAGTGTTTTTTTCATATAACTCTTTCTCCATTTCATATGTAATACATTACATTTCAATTATCTGATGCAATCAAGTGACAGCTGAGATTCTGATTATTTTGTGGTATACAGTGTTTTAGAAATTGCCAATTTGTTTACCACCTCCAAATTTCAACCCAGTTCACATTTTGTGGATTCATGAACCTTGGTTTTTCCAATAAAATTTGCCAAAAAAAGCAATGAAGGGTAGCAATGATCATCATATGGAGGAGTATAAAAATATTACTTGTATTCTTACATGCAAACTAGATTAGCAGTGTTTTGGGCACACAGAGCAAAGTCAAAATGGACAGTTCAGTTGAGGGTAAGGACTTCTAGGAAGGGATGAGATTCACAACAAAGAATGTTGGGTAATGAGGTGAATGTGAGATCAGAACAAAGATATACATGCTTAAAAAGTGACATGCTGAAATCTTACATTTCATACACTTAAATTATGTTTTGAAAACAAAAATCCATGGGACTGAAGTTGGATCAGCAGGTCATAGCATTTGCTGCTCTTCTGGAGGACCTGCGTGTATTTACCAAACCCATGCCACTTATCTGACAACTGCCTGTAGCCTGTAACAATAACTTTGGGGAAATCTGATACCCTATTTTGGAGTCTTTGGATACCTACAAACACACACACACATACACAAACACACACACACACACACACACACACGCGCGCGCACACACACACACACACTAACACAAACACACTACATATTTTATCCAATCTAGGGCTTGCAGTCAGTCTTGATTAAGGAATAGGTTTTCTTTACACGACTCCTTTATCCTTTTACAATGTAAAGCAGAGTATGAAAATTGGTGAAGTGGAGGCTCGAGGAAGGGTAACTTGGTTAACTGTACATGCTGCCTTCTCAGAGGACTTGGGTTTGAACACTTGCACCCAATTAATGCAACTCAGCTACCTCTCATTTCAACTCAAAGGGATCCTTTCCTTGTCTCAGGTGGCACTGCATATCCATGCTTCATACAAATATTTATATTAAACACTAAGTAGTATAAATTTAGCAAAATTTCTATTTTATTATATACTATATAACACATTCTATAGTACACACATGAAATATAATTTATAAATATTATAAATGAATACTAAAAATTTGTAAATATACTATATATTTACATATTTGTTCATATTATAATTAAAATACATGATTTAGGATATCTGAAATGCAATATCTCAAACAACAAGGACGTATTCAGCTTCTCAAGGGCTATGTCAGCCTCAGTGCTTCTTTCTACTCTAGTGATCACTTATTTTCCAACCACAGGACCTTAGGGGCAACATACAAAATGTGTGTCGATTTTTGGGCAAACATCTGAGTATGGAACAACTTGAATCAGCTTCTCAATATGCATCCTTTTCAGTCATGAAGGATAATAGGATGTCAAACAGTATGACGTTAAAGATTTCAGAAGATGAGACTGACTCCCTTTTGCCATTGCTGAGAAAGGGTGAGACAAGATAGAGCATTAAGGTTGTTTTGCAGTAAGGAATAAGTTTTCAACGTTTGCATAAAATCATGAGGCATGGAAAAGCATGTGCTTGGAAGCCAGCATCAGGTTCTATCATGTTTTTAGTAGAGTGTGCCCACAAATCCATTATTGAGATCCTTAGAACCATGGCTAAGCACAGGAAAAATGAGAGGTACCTGTGTCCTGTGGGTCTGTCTTTGCAATGGATGAGTCCTGTATATACACTTAAACCATTCAGTCTCAATGACACTGTACAAATCTGTAAGAAACCTCAGATAGAGGCACAGTAACAGGTCTTTCCAATTCAAAGGGTTTTGGGAATTATAACAGATGACTCACTCAAGCATTCATATTTAATTATGATAGATAGAATGACATTTGTCAGTAATAGAATCTATTAACACATGTACCGATTTGGATGGATTTCGGTGATTTTACACTGAGTGACAAAAGTCATGGTGTGTATCATTCATAAAATAAAAAATGGAGATGCAGAGAATATTTTCTGATGTTCAGGGATCCAGGCTAGTAGTGCTTGATGGCTCATATTGACTAAAGTAGTAGTAGGATTAGGAAGTGTTTGTGACAGTGGACTATCTATGTATTTCAGTGGAAATGTCTTTAAAAAAATCTCACATGGAGAAAAGTGATGTAGAACACAAACATTTCTCTAGGGAGATTTTATTTTCTGATCATAGCGTTGTGTAAAATTTCCCTTAATTTTTTTCTTCTTTTTTCTCTTTTATTATTTATTTTTAAATTTAAATTTGAATTAGAAACTAGGATGCTTCACAAGTCAGTTCCAGGTCCCTCTCTGTTTCCCTCTCCTCCTCCCGTGCCCTCCCCCAACTCCCCAGTATCTCTTCATTTCCCCAGGGAGGGTGAGGCCCTCCTTGTGAGTGTCCAACGTTTATTGGAAGAATAGTTAAAACTGACACTTTTGGTGTCAATTCTATGAACTGGTACTCTATCATGTGGTTGTTATTTTTCTGTTGGTGAGTGGTGGGATATAAGTTCAGTTTTGAGAACATCCTCAGTTTTCCTTCAAAGTTTCAAGGCTAGGATTTTTCGTATGGCATTTCTGATACTCACAGATGCCACACTGAAGTCACCCCAAGTTCTGTCGCTTTTGTGATAATGTAGTTTTGACAATTGAGAGTTGATATGGAATAGAAAATTATAGGATGAATCATTTTGTTCTGGATGCTAACAGGATCGATCAGGTGAGACTGTGACACACTTGGCTGTACAAAGTCTATCAGGAAAAGATGTCAAGCCTGGATCCCGGTCTCTTCCTCTGGTTGGAAGACTGTTGATTCCTATCCATCCCAAACAGGGTTTCTTGGTATAACGCTGTCTGTCCTCATTCACTCCTTAAGCAGGCTTGCCTTGAAATAATTGATCTGAAATAATAGTCTCTGCATCCTGAGTGCTGGAATTAGACGTGCACCACCACTGTCTATGTGTCAGTTTTAAGAACTCTTGGTGTTCTCTACTCATACCTAAAAATATATATGTACTTTTTTGTGTTGTCATCTGGATGCAAATTATTCGTTTGGATCGGCAAATTTCAATTGAGAAAATGATCCTAACAGATTTGCTAGTATGAGTGCCCTGCCCAGTCAAGGTGGTGCCATCCATAGGGAAAGTTTGTCTAGGTTATATTAAAAAACAATCCGAGAAAACCATATGGATCAAGACATAGGAAACACGCCAGTAAGCATCATTCCTCCATGGTCTCCATTTCAGCTCCTTCCTCAGTTTTTCCTGGTGAATGACCTGTAAGCTGAATAAACCCCTAAAACGTCTCACAGCAATGCAATGAAGACAAGAACACCATAACTTTAAGTTGCTCCACAGAACAAAATTCATACCAAAATAAGTATTTAAAAAAACTTGATAGAGTCTAGAGTAGACATAGCTGTACCTAGTTTCCAAACCTGAAATTCAAGAAAGATATTCATACTAAACCATTACTTTATTGTCACTTATAAATAACTATAATGATGAACTTAACTGAAACTGAAGGAGGTTGGCAGAGAACAGTATGTTTTCCTGAGCTTTAACTCTATAGTTAGAAGAAATACACATATTTTCAACACTTTTCTAGGCAGAACTCAAAACAGGCAGGGTTATAGCACGTCAGACAACATAGAGCTGGAGTTACAAGCAGTTTTTTGCCAATTCTGACTCTTTTTTCCTTTTATTTATTTGAATTAGAAATATGCATTCTTCAAATGTCAATCCCAGCCACCCTTCTCCCTCCCAGTCCCACACCCACCCCACTACCCCCAGCCCTATCCCTACATCTTTACCCAGGAAGGGTGAGGCCCTCATCAGGGAGATCTCCAGAGTTTGTCATTTCATCCAGGTCAGGACCTAGGACATTCCCCATGTGTCCAGGCTGATAGAGCATCCATCCATGTAGAATGGGCTCCCAAAATTCATTTGTATGCCATAGTGAACAGTAGTCTACCATGCAAGGCCCCATAGATTTCTGAGGCCTCCTCACTGACACTACATTCATGGAGTCAGGATCAGTCCCCTGTTGTACTCTTAGCCATCAGTCTGGAGTTCAAGAGCTTCCCCCTCTCCAGTCAGCTGTCTTTGTGGGTTTCACCAGCATGGTCTTGACCCCTTTGCTCATCACTCCTCCATCTCTGTCAATGGGTTCCTGAGGGCCAGTTCAGTGTTTAGCTGTTTGCATCTGTCTTTGCTTCCATCAGTCACTGGATGAAGGTTCTAGGATTTCATATAAGGAAGTCATCAACCTTATCATTAGGTAGGGGCTATTAATGTCATCTTTCAGCTACTACTTAGTTTTCCAGTTGGTGTTATCCTTGTAGATTTCTGGAAATCTCACTGGTGTCAGCTCTCTTCTCAAAGCTATAATGACTCTAACTATTATGGCATCTCTGATCCTGTTCTCTATTCTTACCCGGACTCAACCTTCCTGCTCCCCCATGTTGACTTCTACCCTCCTCTTTCCCCCCTCTCTTTTTCCAGGTTCCCTCTCCTCCCCCTCCATGTTCCCAGTCTGCTGGGGAAATCTTGCCTCTTTCCACTTCGATGCAGAATAATGCATAGCTCTTGGGAAACTCCCTGTTTCCAAGACTCGCAGGCACTGGGATTGTAGGTTGATACTATCCTGATCCATGTCTAAAATCCATACATGTGTGAGTAGATACCATGTTTGTCTTTTTGTGACTGGATTACCTCACTCAGGATGTTGTATCCAAGCACCGTCCATTCGCCTGCAAATTTCAAGATTCCATTGTATTTTTCAGCTGAGTAGTACTCCATTGTGTAAATGTACCACATTTTCTCTATCCACTCTTCAGTTGTGGGGCATCTAGGTTGCTTCCAAGCTCTGGCTATTACAAATAATGCTGCTATGAACATAGTGGAACATACATCCTTGTTGTATGAATGGCCATCATTTGGATATATGCCTAAGAGTGGAGTTGCTGGGTCTTGTGGTAGGTTTATTCCCATTTTTCTGAGGAATCTCCATACTGATTTCCAAAGTGGCTGAACCAGTTGGCACTCCGACCAGCAATGGAGGAGTGTTCCCCTTTCACCACATCCTCTCCAGCATAAATTGTCATTGGTGTTTTTGATTTTAACCATTCTGACAGGAGTGAGATGGTATCTCAGAGTTGTTTTGATTTGCATTTTCCGGATGGCTAAGGATGTTGAGCACTTTCTCAAGTGCCTCTCAGCCATTTTAGATTCCTCTATTGAAATTTCTCTATTTACTTCTGCAGCCCACTTTTTAATTGGATTCTTTGATGTTTTGGAGACTTGCTTCTTGAGTTCTTTGTAAATTTTGGAGATCATCCCTCTGTCAGATGTGGGGTTAGTGAATATTTTCCCATTCTGTGGGCTGCATTTTTTGTCTTGCTGACTGTGTACTTTGCCTTACAGAAGTTTCTCAGTTTCAGGAGGTCCCATTTACTAATTGTTCATCTCAATGCCTGTGCTACTGGTGTTATGTTCAGGAAGCTGTCTCCTATACCAATTCGTTCATGGGTACCACCCACTTTCTCTTCTAAGAGGTTCAGTGTGGCTGCATTTATGTTGAGGTCTTTGATCCATTTGGACTTAAGTTTTGTGCATGGTTATAGACATGGATCGATCTGCAGTCTTCTACATGCCAGCCTCCAGTTATGCCAGCACCATTTGTTGAAGATACTTTCTTTATTCCATTGTATATTTTTAGGTTCTTTGTCAAATATCAGATGCTCATAGGTATGTGGGTTAATATCAGGGTTGTCAATTCGATTCCTTTGGTCTGACTGTCTATTTTTGTGCAATTACCAATCTGTTGTCAGGACTATAGCTCTATAATAGAGCTTGAAGTCAGGGATGGTGATGCCTCCAGACGTTGCCTTGTTGAACAGGGTTGTTTTGGCTATCCTGGGTCATTTGTTTGTCCATACACAATTGATTATTGTTCTTTCAAAGTCTTGCAGAATTGTGCTGCGATTTTAATGGGGATTGCATTGAATCTGTAGATTGCTTTTGGCAGGATTGTCATTTTTACTACATTGTTCCTACCTATCCAAGCACATGGGAGATCTTTCCATTTTCTTTAATTTTTTCTTTAAAGATTCAAAGTTCTTGCAATACAGGTCTTTCACTTGTTTGATTAGCGTTACCCCAAGGTATTTTATGTTGCTTGTGGCAATTGTAAAGCGTGATATTTCTCTGTTTTCTTTCTCAGCCCTTTTATCATCTGTATATAGTAGGGCTACTGATTTTCTTGAGTTGATCTTGTAGCCTGCCACTTTGCTGAAGGTGTTAATCAGCTGTAAAAGTTCCCTGGTAGAATTCTTTGGATCATTTATGCAAACTATCATATCATCTGCAAACAGTGAAAGTTTGGCTTCTTCCTTCCCAATTTGTATCCCCTTGATCACCTTTTGTTGTCATATGGCAATGGCTAGAACTTCAAGTACCATGTTGAAATGGTATATAGAGATTGGACAGCCTTGTTTTGTTCCGGATTTTAGTGGAATTGCGTTGAATTTCTGTCCATTTATTTTGAGGCTTCAATAACCTTGATTCCCCAAGCCACACAAAGACACAACTAAGAAAGGTAACTTCAGAACAATATCCCTCATGAACATTGATGCAAAAATACTCAATAAAATACTGGCAAATCTGATCCAAGAACACATTAAAACAATCATTCACCACGATCAAGGTTTCATCCCAGGGATGTAGGGATGGTACAACATATGAAAATCCATCAATGTAATCCACCATATAAAGAAGTTGATTTGTCAGTATTTTATTGATTATGTTTGCATCAAAATTCATGAGGGAATTTGGTCTGAAGTTCTCTTTCTTACTTGTGTCTTGGGTATCAATTTTATTGAAGCCTCATGAAACAAAGTTTGGTAAAGACCCTTCTGCTTCTGTTGCATGGTATACTTTGAGGAGAATTGTTATACGCTGTTCTATGAATTCCTGGTAAAATTCTGCACTGAAGCCATCTGGCCCTGGGCTTTTTTTTCCTTGGGAGACTTTTGATGACTGCTTCTATTTTCTTATGTGTTATAGGTATATTTCAATTGCTTGTCTGTTCTTGATTTAATTTTGGCAGGTTATATCTATCCAGGAAGTACTCCCTTTCCTTTAAATTTTCGAATTTTTTGGAGTACAGGTTTTCAAAGTATGACCTGATGTTCTCTGGATTTCTTCAGTGTCCATTGTTATGTCCTCCTTTTCATTTCTGATTTTGTTAATTTGCATGTTCACATTCTGCCGTTTGGTGACTTTGGATAAAGGTTTGTCTATCTTGTTGATTTTCTCAAAGAACCAACTCTTTGTTCCATTGATTCTTTGTATTGTTTTCCTAGTTTCTGTTTTATTGATTTCAGCCCTCAATTTGATTATTTCCCGGCATCTACTTCTCCTGGGTTAGTTTGAGTCTTTGTGTTCTAGAGCTTTCAGCTGTGCTGTTAATTCTCTTGTGTAACTATTCTCCAGTTTCTTCATGTGGGCACTTAGTGCTATGAACTTTCCTCTTAGCACCGCTTTCAAAGTGTCCCATGAGTTTGCGTATGTTGTGTCATCATTCTCATTGAATTCTAGGAAGTCTTTAATTTCTTTTTTTATTTTTTCATTGACCCAGGAGTGGTGCAATAGCGCATTATTCAATTTCCATTAGTTTGTAGGTTTCCTGCAGTTTGTCTTGTTGTTGTACTTTAACTTTGAGGCATGGTGGTCTGATAAGATACATGGAGTTCTTCCAATGTTTTTGTATCTGTTGAGGTTTGTTATGTTGCCAAGTATGTGGTAAATTTTTGAGAAGGTTCCATGTGCAGCTGAAAGGAAGGTACATTTTTTGTGTTTGGATGGAATGTTCTACAGTTGACTGTCAAACCCAATTGGGTCATAACTTCTATTAGTTCCTTAATTCTTTAAGTTTCTGTCTTGTAATCCTGTCTAGTGGTGACAGTGGGGTGTTGAAATTTCCAACTATAAGTGTGTGAGGTTTTATGTGTGGTATGAGTTTTAGTAATGTTTCTTTTACAAATGTGGATGCCTTTGTATTTGGGGCATAGATGTTCAGAATCAAGACTTCATGGCAGTGTATTTTTTCTGTGATGAATATAAAATGACCTCCTTCATCTTTTTTGATTGATTTCAGTTTAAAGTCTAGTTTGTTATTTATTAGGTTTGCTATCTCTGCTTTTTTCTTGGGAGTATTTTATTGGAAAATCATTTCCCAACCCTTAACTCTGAGGTAATGTCTGTCTTTGAGGCTGAGGTGTGTTTCTTGGATGCAGCAGGAGGATGGGTTCTACCTTTGAATCCATTCTGTCAGCCTGTGCCTTTTTATAGACAAGTTAAGACCATTAATGCTGAGGGATATTAATGACTTGTTCATTCTCATTTGATTTGGAATGGTTGTTCTTGGTGGAATTGTATGTGCATTTCCACCCATTTTCTCTTTTTGGTGTTGGAAAAGAGAGTATCTATTTCCTATGTTTTTCTGGTTGTAGTTTACGTCCTTGGACTGGAGTTTTCCTTCCTGAACTTTCTGTAGTGCTGGGTTATTGGATATATGTTGCTTGAATCTAGTTTTGTCATGGAATATCTTGTTTTCTCAATCTATAGTGATTGAGAGCTTTGCCAGTTATACTAGTCAGGGCTGGCATCCATGGTCTCTTAGGGTTGGTAGACTATCCATCCAGGACCTTTTGGCTTTCAGAATTTCCATGGAGAAGTGAAGTGTGATTCTGATAGGTTTGCCTTTATATGTTATTTGATCTTTTTCCTTAGCTGCTCTAAGTATTTTTTCTGTATTCTGAATGCTTGGGGTCCTGATGATTATTTGGTGACTGGACTTTTGTGTGATCCACTCCATTTGGTGTTCTGTAAGCTTCTTGTACCTTCATTAGCATGTCTTTCTTTAGTTTGGATGTGATTTTGCTGAATATGTGTTCTGTCCCTTTGAGTTGGATTTCTTCACCTTCTTGTGTTCCTATTATTCTTAGGTTTTTTTTTCACGGTGTTCCAAATTTCCTGGATATTTTGTGTTAAGGATTTGCTGGACTTAAGATTTTCTTTGATTGATGAATTTATTTCTCCTAGTGTGTCTTCAACACCTGAGATTCTCTCTTCCATCTCTTGTATTTTGTTGGTTATGCCTGCATCTGTAGTACCGGACCATTTCTCCAGTTTTTCTATTCCAGCATTCCTTCAGACTTTGTTTTTTTATTGTCTCTATACCAGATTTCAAACCTTGCACTGTTTGAATTTTTTCTTGTAATTTTTGCTTCGTGTTTTCTATCCTTTCTTGCATTTCGTTTGTTTTTTCTTCTATTACTTGCATTTTTGGTTAGTTTTTTTCATTTCTTTAAGGTATTTTCTCACATCCTCTTTGAGGGCCTCCATCATTTTCATGAATATGTTTTTAAGGTTAATCCCTTCTGCTTCACCTTCACTGGCATGTTCATGTCTTACTGGTATAGAATCTCCAGACTCTGGTGGTTTCATATTTGCTTTTCTGTTGCTGAGTATGTTCTTTTATTGCATCTTCCCCATCACTTCTTCTAGTGGGTGTAGAAAGAGTCTTTTCCTCTCCGGGTGTGTAGGCAACCATGGTTCCCTTTTGGTGAGTGTCAGCAAATCCAATATTCTCTGGCCTCTGCTGTCTTTCCTCTTCCCTCTACCCTGAGTGTGGGCAGAATTGAACCAGCTCTCTCTCAGGTCCCTGGTCACTTGGTTGTCTATGTGGGGAGTCGATCTGGCAGCAGTCCCCAAGACAGGGGATATGAGAGGGGGTGAGCAGGAAGAAATTGGTTATAAGATGGGGACCCGGTGCTCACTTCAGCCCTCTGCACTGAGTGTAGGCAGAAGTCGAGTTACAGGCAGTTTTAAGCAACACAATGTAGGTGCTCTGGGTTAAACTCTGGCCTTCTGAAGAGCAGGGTGCACTTTCAACTATGGAGTTAACTTTCCAGGCATGCTTTGAAGGAATAAAGTTCAAATCTTGGGTCTTATCTCTGGAACTTAGAATAATAATTTTTAAGATTACATTTTCAGAAAATATGACTTCATGAATTTAAATATATATATATATATATTTAAAGGAATTTCATTCGTTAGAAAACATTCTACATCTAACTCTGCTCATAAGAACACAAAAAGAAAAAGAAACATCAGAACTGCTGGAAATGGCTCAGATAGTGCAGGGATCACAGGCAAAAAAAGAAAAAAATTCTACATCTAAACATTGCATTTTAAAACAATACATATTAATAAATGCTTCACTGTTGTAACAATCTATCATTGTTTTCTATGTTAACATTTATTTCACACTAACAAAAATATTATTAATGCCATATACAGGAAAGTTGTGTAGCATATTATTCTTTTTTATATAAACCAATTGAGATAATCTTCTATACACATTTCATTGGATTTTGAGTTCCTAGTAAACATTGACCATGCTTAATAAACTGCAATGCTAATTTCACATGCTAACTCCTTTAATATGGATTCCAGAGATCATCTTGATACTTACCAGGTTCTGCACTGTGATGTTTTTTATTTTAGGATCACAGAATGAACTATATGTGTTAGACACATTGAGAATGGCACCAAATATAAACATTTCACAAACATCATTTTTTATCCATAACTGTAAGAGGATCAGGTTTTCTTCCATTTCTAGGTCTAACACTATCAGACAGACCTTAAAGAATCACTCTGGTTTTCAAAACACGCTTAGAGTTTGTTGAATATGATTCTACCTAAATATCCGTAAGTGGTGACAGAAAGTGTGGCGGCAAGACACTTTGAAAGAACAACCCTGGAATCAAATATTCAATTGTACAACATGGTATGGTGTATGGAGGAGAAACATGATGAAGGAAAAGCGATTGTTTCCAGGACAATTTTTGCTTTTTCACACAAGATGAACACAGGTCTTCTTGCTTGCCTCTTTGATCCAGGGATAATGTAAAATATTCAGGTTATTTTTCTTTTCCATGTCTTGCATTAGCATCTGTGATTCCTTATAAAATATAGATTTGTCCAGTATGGACTGAAAAAGAAAGTGCTCTGTTTATTACATTGTTGAACTTGTATGTATTTATACAGGCACATGCTACAGTGCACATGTGAACGTCAGAAGACAGTGCATAGGAGTTCATCCTCTCATTCTACTCTGTGGGTCCCAGGCTATCAGGCTCAATAATGAACCATATCATCATTACAAGTTTTGTTGGCAATCATTGGTCTTTCTGTACCCCTATGATTACTTCTCTTTGTTACATTCCCTAGGAATGAATGAGAGGAATATACTGAGTGTGAAAAGGAGGTATGATTTTCATAGAAAGCAGGGACACACACACACACTCACACATACATACTTACATACACACATTCACATATATATATATATATATATATGTCTCAGCATCTCATTCTTTCCTATACATTAATCTTCATAGACCCAATGTAGAATCCAATTCAACAGGGCAGAGGCATGAACCATTTTTCTCACAGAATGTTCCTCCAAACATCTTCACAGGCACTCATCTAAACAATCTGTACATATGGAGTAAGTTCTCCAGGCTGGGGCTAAACATTTATGGGTAATGTTTGTGGGGGGCAGTGTTTGTAAGTAGGATGGTAATCTTTGGTTGTGTGATTGTGTTTCCCAGGAGATATAAAAAGGACTGGTCAAATTGTTCCCAGTGGTATAATTCTGGCATTGTAGTTGTAGGAGTAGGGAATCACCTTTTTGATTGTATTATGATGATTGCTCCACAGGGGATGATCTGTTAGTGTAAACTGTCAAAATACCATGGCTGGGGAGAATACAGTTTTTTTTTCGGCTATGGGTGACTTTTACTCTCAAAGGTCTTTTGGAAATGTTTGGTGAGTTTATTGTTGGTCACAAAAAACAATAGAGATATAGGGTGTTGTGGGAATGCACTATATAGAAGCCATGACCTTGAATGCACAGACGATCCCATCACTAAAATATGGTCTTTAATGCAGTATGCCTAATTACACATATCAGTGAAGCACACACACACACACAAGTACACAACCACACACACTCGTACACACACACACACACACACACAAACAGTCATTTTTCACATGGAGAAAGATAACTATCATACTGAAACTCATTTTCTACAACATGTACAATGTAAAGCACAACTTTCAAATTTGTTGTGGGTTTGAGAATAATGGTCCTGTCATGTTTCTTCACACCACATTACCTAGTACTTCTATTCTTTCTGCCCCCTCTTATGTGATGTTTATGAGTCTTGGGTGAAGGAGTAATAGAGATGTTCCATTTGAGACTGAATTCTTTGTAGTCACTATCAAAATATTGACCAGCTATGAGTCTCTGTATTAACCAGTATATTGCAAAATGATGTTTCTATGATGGGGCTTCAAAGCTGAACTAAAATAGGAATAATGCTAATAATTTAGAACAATGTTTTTCAATCTGTGGATTATGACTGCCTTGGGGATCAAGTGACCGTTTTACAGGGGTCACCTAGGAACATCAGCAAATGCAGATCATGATTCATAAAAGAAGCAAAATTACAGTTATAAAGTGGCAATTAAAATAATTTTGTGATGGGGTGTCACCACAATATGAGGACCTATATTAAATGGTCACAGTAGTAAGAAAGTTAAGAACCACTGATTTAGAAGGTAGATTTGTTATGTCCACTAAGCAAAGCAGTAGTAATGAGTTCTCCCTTAGGTCCTATGACTTGCCCAGTCACAGGAGTTTCAGCAATTTACAGTACCTGGCATGAGTCAAGCCAGTGAAAATCAGAGAATGGAAGACAGAGGCTCTGCAGAAGCCCTAACCCTAGCTGAGCAGCTATCTGCAGTTCATGGCTGCTGGGGAAATGAGAGTCAATTTTATTCAGAGCTTTTGGCCTGGTTACCTGTGCTTCAGTGGACTATCCTAAACTCAAGTACCTAAGGCAATGATATTTGAACTTAGTGCAGTGGTTCTCAACCTTCCCATAGCTGTGACCCTTTCAATACAGTTCCTCATGTTGCAGTGACCCTATCCAAAAGATATTGTTTGTTGGTATTTCATAACTGTAATTTTGTCACAATTATAAATAATAGTATAAATATTTGATTGTAGGATGTCTGATATGTGACCCCTGTGAAGAGGTCAGTTGACCTGATATGGATGGTAACCTACAGGTTGAGCACCACTATTTTAGTGGGTTTAAAAGTTTATGAAGTTGCTTGGGGTAGGAAATAGGGAGGTCTAGGAGGAAGTGTTCATAGTAGACAGATGTAACTAAGACACATTGTATAAATGCATGAAATTCTCAAATAATTAAAAATAGTGTTCCATGAAGCCTGGATTTATTTAGAGTTTTTGCTTACTGTCGAGATTTGAAGCTAATGATTTCCTTGCTCTGATGTCTGTAATTGTCACCAATTACCACATGCATTTTCTGGTATTTTCCCTGTCACAGGTTACACATGTACGTTTTTGCCACTGGCTGTTGTGCAGATCTAGCCTTGACTCTCACCACATGCAAAACACTGACCTTGCTGAAACTGAACTGGATGACCTTTGGCCACAATGGTCTGGAGCTCCTGTGTGAGGTTTGAATCACAAAGCCTGTAACTTGAAGGTTCTGGATTGAGAGCTCATTGTCTTCCAGGATTGGGAGTGACTTCAGAGCTAGCTCTTCTGTGGTGGTTTGCTCAAACTCAGTCCCTTTGACCCTGGGTGGAGTTCTGTTATAAAGGACCACCTTTGTACTCTAGAAGATTGAAGACTATCCAAGGATTTCTATCCATTATGAGTACCACCTGCTGGTGGTGATTACTCCATATATCATCAGACATGTTCTTTTAGAAATTGGCTTATTAAAAGATTATTATTAATCTCTAAAGAAAACTGAAATCAGAATATTTATAGAAAATTAGTTGACTGAGAACATAGCAAGAAGGGTCACCTTATCTCATAATGGAAAAAAGCACATGTTCTCACAAACACACTGATCCTAGTCTATAAGATACACACACACACACAAACACACACACATACGTACACATACATACATACATACACACAGACACAAATGTAATATATGGAAATCATGAAATAATTTGAAAACACTAAAGGTAATAAAAAGTAAAAAATTATTTATATGTATTAATTCATATACATAGCATAGTTTTTGTAAGTCATTTAAATGGTCTCTCAAGGTAAAACACATTTTCAATAACAAAATAGTCTTAAAAATGTTTTGTGTGTGAGAATTTCTCTGAATGTATTTTTATGCACCACATGGCTGCCTGTTGCCTGCAAATGGCCAGAAGAGTGCATCAGATCCCTTGTGATGGAATTACAATAGTTGTGAGACAGCATGTGGGTTTTGGTATTTCATCTGTAGACACCTAGAAGAACAGCTAGTGCTCTTAACCACTGAGCCAGCTGTCTAGCTCAGAAGTTAGTTTTAATAATAAATTTTATTTACTCTTTGAATTTTTCATACATATATGCAGCATGTTTTGAACATACTCAAACATACACTAACAAACCACAACCCCCAGTACACTCTAGTCAATCACAATTAATAACCCCTGACTCTAAGTCATGTTGACCATATGCCTATGGGTATGGGGCCATCCACTAGGGCGTGGACAATGTACCAACAGCCAAATCTTAAAAGTCATTCTCTTTCAACAGACATCAACTATTACTAGTTCCTCCACAGGGGGTGTGTGTCTCAGGGTCCCTCCCCTATCCATGCTGGAATTTTGAAAGCAGGTCTTATGCCAGCAACCTCAGCTTCAACTGTAATTTGATGCATAAAATCATCATGTCTAAAAGACAGCATGCTATAGGGCTTCTTCCCACCCCCAGCTCTTAAGGTATGTCTACCCCTTATTTCATGATAATCCCTGAGACTTATATGGGGGAGGTTGAAGAATGATGCCTCTATGGGACAGCACTCATAGTTATTTGCTTTCAGTGATTTCAAGCAGCTGTGAATCGCTGCATTAACCACTATACAGAGTGGGAAAAGTAGATTCTTTGACAAAGGATGTGAGAGGTACAAATATATTGGTATAAATGTAAACATATTGAAGGCAAGAAGACAAACATCCCTTTAAAGTGAACAACTGTAGGTTTTCCTCTTGGGCCTATGATCTCCTCAGCCATGGGATTTTGACACTTTACAGTGTCACTTTACAGGACCTTAAATTTCCCCTTTGGAACAGTGATCATAATCCAATCAAAAAGGTGATTGCCTACTCCTACATTGACCATACCAGTATTATTCCACTGTGGACAAATTGATCAGGCATTTTCTTATTACCTTGGAAACACAATCACCCCACCAAGGACTACTATTCTACTTATAAACACAGACTCCCACATACATTACTAATATAAGTTCAGCCCCAGCCTAGAGAACTTACTTCATATGTGCAGGTTGATTAGATGAGTGCTTGTGAAGATGCCTGGAAGAACATTCTGTGATTAAAATTGTTCACACCTCGGCGCTGTTGACTTGGGTTCTATACTGGGTTTATAAAGAGTAGTGTGCAGAAAAGAATAAGATGTTAAGTACTGGTATGTGAGCACACAGTTGTAAATTGTGGTGAGAATGGTATGGTTAGGGCAGTATTGACATTTTCAATTATATATATATTGACATATTCGTGTGTGTGTGTTTGTGTGTGTGTATGTGTGTGTGTGTGTATGTGTGTGTGTGTGTGTCCCTGCTTTCCAAGAAAATCAGGCTTTTTCTCCACACTTGATATATTCCTCTCATTCATTCCTATGGAAGGGTGACAAAGAAAAGTAGTCACAGATGTAAAGGAAGGCAAATGATTGCACCAAAATTTATGATAGTTATATGGTGCAGTGGGTGAAGGCAATTGTTTCCGAAGCTGACAGTCTCAGACCCATACAGTAGAATGTGGACCATGGAATAATAAAATTGGCCTCTGCTCTTCACATGTGCACTGCAGCATGTGCCTGTATAAACACATACAGATTAGTAAATGTGATAAAATAAACAGAACTGTTTCTTTTTCATTCCAGACTGGACAAATCTGCATTTTCTGAGGAAATACTGCAAGATATTGAAAAGAAAAATAACCTGAATATTTTGCAGTATCCCTGGATAAAAGAGGGAAGCAAGAAGAGTGGAGGTTATCTAGTGTGGAACAGAAAGAACTGATGCAGAAACAATGGTTTTCTTCATATTTCCCATCTATATACTCTCTAGTTGAATTGAGATTTCCTATTAGAAATTACTGAATTTTCCCTACCCTTATAATTCATCTTCAACTTAATTGATACAATTAAGGCAGTGCATATTTCTTCCTTACCCTAATGGAATTCATACTCTTTTTTCCCCTCAATATATGTTTTTATTTAAATTAGAAACATGCATGGTTCATATGTCAATCCCAGCTCCCTCTCCCACCCCTCCTCCATTGTCCCTCCACCAGTCCTCCCCCAGCCCCCCAAACAAATCCCCACATCATTCCCCAGGGAGGGTGAGGCCCTCCTTGTGGGGATCTCCAGAGTCAGTCATTTCATCCAGGGCAGGACCTAGGCGCTTCCCCATAAGTCCAGGCTGAGAGAGCATCCCTCCATGTGGAATAGGCTCCCAAAGTTTATTCATACACCATGGTAAACACTGATCTACTACCCAAGACTCCAGAGATTTCTGAGGCTTCCTCACTAACACTACATTCATGGAGTCTGGATCAGTTCCCTGTTGGCCTCTCAGCCATCAATCTGTGGTTCAAGAGCTCCATCTTGGCCAGTCAGTTTTCTTTGTGGGTTTCACCAGCATGTTTTTGACTCCTTTGCTCATCACTCCTCCATCTCTGTCACTAGGTTCCAGGAATTCAGTTTATGTTTAGCTGTGGGTATCTGTCTCTGCTTCCATCTATCTCTGGATGAAGGCTCTAGGATGGCATATAACATAGTCATAAACCTTAACATCAGGCAGGGGTTATTAATGTAATCTATCTGCTATTGCTTAGTTTGCCAGTTGGTGTTATCCTTGTAGATCTCTGGAAATTTCACTAGTCTTAGTTATCTCCTCACACCTATAATGACTACATCTATTATGGTATCTCTCATGCTGCTCTACTCTATTTTGCTCCCCTTCTCTTACCGCACTCTTTTTCCTGATTCCCTCTCCCCTCCCCTCATGTTCCCAATCAGCTCAGAAGGTCTTGGCCCATTCCACTTATCTGGGGTATAATTCAGGTCTCTTGGGAACCTTGCTGTTTCCCAGACTCTCGGAAACAGGGATTGTAGGCTGATACTCCGATGATGCATGTCTAAAATACATATATGAGTACATATCATGTTTGTCTTTGTGTGACTCTGTTACTTCACTCAGGATGGTGTGTTCTAGTGTAATCCATTTGCCTGACAATTTCAAGATTCCATTGTTATTTTTCAATGAGTAGTACTCCATTGTGTAAATGTACCACATTTTCTCTATCCACTCTTCAGGTGAGGGGCATCTAGGTTGCTTCCAGGTTCTGGCTATCACAAGTAATGTTGCTATGAACAAAGTGGAAAAGACATCCTTGTTGTGTGAATGGACATCTTTTGGGTGTATGCCTAAGAGTGGAGTTACTGGATCTTGTGGTAGACTGAGTCCAATGTTCCTGAGGAAACCCCATACTGATTTTCAACGTGGCTGTGTATGTTTACACTCCCAACAGCAATGGACGAGTGTTGCCCTTACTCCACATCCTCTCCAGCATAAGCTGCCATTGGTGTTTTTGATTGTAGCCATTCTGACTGGAGTAACATGATATCTCAGAGTTGTTTTGATTTGCATTTTCATGATGGCTAAGAATGTTGAGTACTTTCTCAAGTGTCTCTCAGCCAATTTAGATTCCTCTATTGGAATTCTCTATTTATTTCAGTTCCCCACTTTTTAATTGGATCCTTTGGTGTTTTGGAGACTTGCTTCTTGAGTTCTTTGTAAATTTTGGAGATCAGCCCTCTGTAAAATGTGGGTGAATATAATTTCCAAATCTGTGGGTGCATTTTTGTCTAGCTGACAGTGTCTTTTGCCTTACAGATGCTTCTCAGTATCAGGAGGTCCCATTTATTAATTGTTAATCTCACTGTCTGTGCGACTGGTGCGACTGGTGAATGAAGTGGCTCCTGTACCACTCCATTCAAGGGTACATCCCGATTTCTCTTTTAACTGGTTAAGTGTTGAGAACTTTGATCCTTTTGGATTTAAGTTTTGTGCATTGCAACAGTCATAGATCTATCTGCTATTCCAGCACCATTTGATGAAGACGCTATCTTTTTCCATTGTATAAATTTAGCTTCATGTCAAAAATAAGGTTTTCATAGGTTTGTGGATTAACCTCATGGTATTCAACTCAATTTCATTGGCATACCTGTCTATTTTTGTGCCAATACTAAGCTGTTTTCAGGACCGTAGATATATAATAGAGTTTGAAGTCAGGGATGGTGATGCCTTCAGAAGTTTCTTTGTTGAGCAGTATTGCCTTGGCTATCCTGGGTTCTCTGTTTTCCCATATAAAGTTGAGAAGGTCTGTGAAGAATTGTGCTGCGATTTTGACGGGGATTGCATTGAGTCTGTAGATTGCTTTTGGCAGGATTGCCATTTATATTACATTGATCCTACCTATCCAAGAGCATGGGAGAATCTTTTCATTTTCTGGTGTCTTCTTTAATTTGTTTCTTTAAATACTCAATGTTTTTGTGATACAGGTCTATCACTTGTTTGGTTAGCATTGCCCCAATGTATTTTATGTTGTTGACAATTGTAAAAGATGATGTTGCCCTGATTTCTTTCTCAGCCCTTTTACTATCTGTATATAATAGGGCTACTGATTTTCTTGAGTTGATCTTGTATCTTGCTACTTTACTGAAGGTGTTTATCACCTGTAAGAGTTCCCTGGTAGAGTATGTTGGGTCACATATGTAAACTATCTTATCATCAGCAAATTGTGAAAGTTTTGCCTCTACCTTTCCAATTTGAATCCCCTTGATCTACTTTTGTTCTCTGATTGCTCTAGCCAGAATCTCAAATACTATATTGAAAAGGTATGGGGACAGGGGACAGACAGCCTTGTCTTGTTCCTGATTTTAGAGGAATTCCCTTGAGTTTCTCTCCATTCAGTTTGATGTTGGCTGTTGGTTTGCTGTATATAGCTTTTATTATATTTAGGTATGTTCCTGTTATTCCATATCTCTCCAAGTCCTTTATCATGAATGGGTGTTGGATATTGTCAAAAGCTTTTTAAAGCATCTAGTCATATAAGCGATTTTTGTTTCTCAGCTTGTTTATATGGTGGAATATATTGATGGACTTTCATACATTGAACCAGCTCTGCATCCCTGGAATAAAGGCTACTTGGTCATGGTGAATGAGTGTTTTGATGAGTACTTGGATTCGATTTGGCAGTATTTTATTGAATATTTTTGCATCAATGTTCATGAGGAATATTGGTCTGAAATTCTCTTTCTCACTTGTGTCTTTGTGTAGCTTGAGTTTTATTGTTATTGAAACAACATAAAAGGAATTTGACAAAGACCCTTCTGCTTCTATTGCATGGAATACTTTGAGGAGAATGGGTATAAGCTGTTCTTTGAATTTTGGGTAAAATTCTGCACTGACGCAGTCTGTCCCTAGGCTTTCTTTGGTTGGCAGACTTTTGATGAGCACTTCTATTTCCTTAGGTTTTATAAGCCTATTAAAATTGCCCATCTCTTCTTGAGTTAATTTTGGTAAGTGATGTCTATCCAGAAAATTGTCCATTTCCTTGAGATTTTCGAAATTTATGGAGTATAGGTTTTCAAAATATCACCTGGATTTCCTTACTGTCCATTGTTATGTCTCCCTTTTCATTTCTTATTTTCCCAATTTTCATGTTCATAGTCTGATGTTTGGTAAGTTTGGCAATAATTTGTCTATCTTGTTGATTTTCTCAAAGAACCAGCTCTTTCTTACATTAATTCTTTGTAATGCTTTCCTAGTTTCTACTTCATTGATTTAGAGCCCTCCATTTAATTATTCCCTTGTGTTGTCTCCTCTGTGGTTTGTTTGTTTCCTTTTTCCTAGAGCTTTTTTTGTGCTGTTAATTCTATAGTGTGACTATTCTCCAGTTTCTTCATGAGGGCACTTAGTGCTATGAATCCATACTTTAGTTTTCTTTTAAATTTTTTGTATATGTGCACATGACTAATGTTGCTTGTGGAGGTCACCAGATGGTAGTAGATCCATTGCAGATGGAGCTAGAGGCAGCTGAGCGGAACAGGCGTGAATACAGTCTGACTTAAATTTTCTGGTAGAGCCAAGATGCTCTCTACTGCCGACAAGCTTCTATAGCCCCACCTGTTTTGTTTTATGACTAGAAAAATATTGACTATTAGTGTGCTTCTTCTAACTACAGAATTGAAACTCAGGCAAGCATGCACTTTTCTCTGCTGACCCCTTCAATATCATTAAATTCCTCATTGTAATTGTTTAAAAGTTTAATGTGAAAACCATGCTTGTTATACAGGTTTGGAAACTAGGTAAGGATATGTCTACTCCAGACTCTGTCGAGTTTTTTCAATAATATTTTGTTCTGAATAATGTGATGTGGGAAATTCAGCGGGATAATTTTCTCATCTTCATTCCATTGATGTGAAGGAGGGAAAGGGATTATTAGGTTTACTGGGCATTCATCAGGGAAATCTTATGCAGGAACTGAAATGGAGGAATGATGCTTACTGGCTTGCTCCTTATGACCTTCTCAGGAGTGCTTGCTCAGATTTCTTTTTTTCATACATCTCAGTGATGTTTTCCTAGTGATGGTACCACCTTGATTGACTGGGCCCTCCTATAGTCCAGTCTGATGGGGAGCATTTTCTCAATTGAAATTTCCTGGTTCTAGATTACTTATTTACATTCAGATGAAAAAGCAAACACAGATAAATTTTTAAGTGTGGGTAGCTAGGACTAAGAGTTCTTATAAAGTTTACAGTCTTCCAAGCACTCAGTAGGGCAGTAATCGTGCACACTTTTAGTCCCAGCATTCAGGAGGCAGAGGCAGACATATCTCTGAGTTCAAGGCATGCCTGTCTACAGAGTTTGTTCCAGGACAGTCAGGGCTACATTGAGAAGCCCGGTCTGGGATGGATAGGAATCAGCAGCCTTTTGACCAAGGGAAGAGACCATGGTCCAAGCTTGACATCTTCTCCTGATAGACTTTGTCAAAGGCTTTACATGAAGCCAAATTGAAATGATTCTTCCAGTCCCAACAAATGCCTGTCAAACTCAAAAGGAAAAGAACCAGGAAAATGAGCAAAATGTGCCCCCAAGCCAGTCACACTCTCACCTCAACAATACAGTTGGTATTTTATCAAGAACAAAATTACTCATCCTAGAATTTTCTACTTCGTACGAAAGGAAACTATCACAGCTACATTAGCACAAAATACAGGACTTGATATTATTACAATGTGGTGGCTGTAATTGCCAGAAATGTCACATGGAAAATCGTAGTCTTGAACCTTTGAAGAAAACCAGAGGAAGTTCTCAAAACTGAATTTCCATCCCAGCACCAACAAGGGGAAAAATTGGCAACCACGTGAGAGAGTAGCCTCTTATAGAATAGGCAACAACAGTTTGCTTTATTTTATGTATGTTACATAAACATGTTATGTATAGATTTATGTTGCTGACTTTTGTCACTTAACATAATTTCACTGGAATCCATCCAAGTGACACCATGTGTCAATAGATTCTAATATGGACAAATTTCATTTTCTCTATCATGTAGGCACATGGATGTTTGCATGTGTCATCTGTTGGATTCCCACAAAACCCTCTAATTTGGAAAGTCTTGGAATTGTGACTATCTCTGGGTAATTACAAATGTGGACACTCTCACTGAGACTGAGTGATCGAAGTGAATAGATGGGACTTATCCACTGCACAGGTAGAGCCAGCAGGACTGTCATCCCTTTCTGCTTTGCCATGACTCTAAAAATCTCAATAATTGATTTGTAGGCAGACTCTTCTGAAAGAATATGATAGAAAAACATGCTGACTTCCAAGAACATCCATTTCCATGCCTCATGCTTTATGAAAACATTGAAAAACGACCTACTCTACAACCTTGATGCTCAATCTTGACACACCATTTCTCAAGAATGGTATATTGCAGATAGTCTCATCTCCTGGATTCTTTAGCATTGTACTGTTGGAGATCATATTATCCTTCAGGATTGAAAAGGATGAGTTTTGTACAGCAGATTCAAGTTGTTCTGAACTTGGATGTTTGTCCAACAATTGACACACGTTTTCTACATTGTCTCTGGGGTCCTGTGGGTAGAAAAGGAGTGATCTAGAGAGTAGAAAGGTGCACTGATGCTGTCAAAGCCCGTGAGTACTCATCAACTTGAATACTTCCTTGTTATTTGACCTAATACTGTGTTTCCAACATCCTACATTACAGATTTTATGTATAATATATACTAATATGTAAACATATATTTACAAATTCATAATATGCATTTACATAGTTTATTAATTATATATGTAATTATATATGATTCATATACTATATAATATTAACCTAGTATTATATAAATATTTTGTGATAAATTTATAAAATATGTTTAATATACATATATATGTATATGTATATATGACACATGAGCACGCAGCACCTACTGAGGCCAGAAAAAGATAGTGGGTACATCTGGGGTACAATTATTGGTGTCTGGAAGCCACCAAGTGGGTATAACAGATAGAACTCAGGTACTCTGAAAATGCAGAATGTACACTTAACCACTTCACCATTTCTCCAGCCTCAACTTCATCATTTTCATACTGTCTTACATTATTAAATTATAAAGGAATCATGAAAAGAAAACATGTTACTTCCTGAAGTATAACTACCGTCTCCGGCTTGGAGGAAATATTTAGTGTGTGTGTAGGTTTCCAAGGAGGCCAAAAGAGGGTATCAGATACTCCTAAAACTATAGTTACAGACATTTGTCAGCTAAGTGGCAGGGGTTTTGGAACCACACTCAAGTCCTCTAGAAGCCCAGCAAATGCTCTGACCTACTGAGCCCAATTCAAGCCCATGGCTTTTCCGTTTCAAAAAATAAATTAAGTGTACAAAATGTAGGATTTAATTATGTGACTTTTCATACATGTGTACAATTGTACTGAGCTCATATTCACTGCATCGCCAATCATTTTTTCTCTGAATCTCACCCCTTCCTATGAGTCTTTCCTCTCAACTGAACAGTCCATCTTCAACTTCTGTGTTCCAAACACACTGCTAATCTAGATTTTATATAATAATGCATGTAATTTTTTTCTCCTCCTACCCCTTATGATCATCATTACCCTTTGCCGGACCCATGGACATTCAAGGTGGGGAGTGGGGGACACCTAGGAGAAAGATGGGGGACAAGATATACGAGGAAGGATGACAAGAGAGGATTCTGATCAAGTCGACAACCTTTATTTCATAGGGAAAGTGAGGAAGAGAAGAAATGGGGGGGTGTACTGAAGCTGCAAGGAAGCTGGCAGGGCAAGATGTCAGTGGGAGTGGTAGGTCATCCTGTGTCCTCTGGTAACCTATCTTTCACAATCTACCATCTGCTGTTCAAGCCTACTCCTTAGTGACTTGATAATTTGCACTAGGCAGATAAGTCTGTTTTCTTGGAACTTGCTTCCTATCTTAAGAGCAGTAATTCTGCAGTGTGGCCTGGAGTCACGTCTGCTATGGCTGGATTATGGTGGAGTCCCCAGTCAAACCTTAATTGTCAACATCTGATTGGTAAATTTTATTGGAAAAAACAAGACTCATGAATCCAAGTGAATATAAATTCAGTGGAATATTGGAGGTGGTTTAAAAAACCAGGCAATTTCAAAAAGCACTGTATGCCACAAAACAATTGGGAATCTCAGTGGTCACTGGATTACATCAGCCAATAGAAGAGAATTTTAAAAAGGAATTTATGAGTCTTCAGTCCCCTCCAGCCCTTTACCTGTGCTTTAGGTGAGTGGGGGCTCAGCTCTGATCCCCAACTCCCACCATCACGCAGCTTCCAAGTCCCTGGATGTGGTCTGTGGCTTGAGTGGGCCCACCATGGCAGAAAGGACCACCCTTAGTCTGGCCACACCTCAGTCTTTATTCCCCTTCAATGACCTCCCTGAGCTTGGGTCTTCAGTCTCTTTTGGCCTCCTCCCTGTGGTTGACAGTGTCTCAGACAAGCCTGTGCACATCATGACACCCAAAGGAGTAATAGACCTGCTTGAATGCACTGGAAGAGAACCTTAAACACAAACACACTGAGAGATGAAGAGACCCCATAAGCCCTCACTGAAAGAAGGCATGGAAAAACAGCAATATAAAAATCCAGCCAACAACAGAAGAGCAAGTATGACACCACCACAGCCTAGAGTCTCCACATCAGCAAGACCTGAACATTGAAACAGATTAAATAGAAAATAATGACCTCAAAACAATGTCATGCAAATCATAGAGGCCCTCAAAGAGGATATGAGAAAAATCTCAACGAAAATGAAGAAAAAAACACAAAAAATGCAAGAAATCAACAAATCTCTTAAAGAAAGCAGGGAAAACGAAGAAAAAACAATCAAACAGATGAAGGAAAAAATTCAAACACTTCAAGGCCTGAAAACTGGAATGAAGACAAAAAAACCACAAATTGAGTTAATGTGGGAAATATAAAAGCTGCATCAACAATCAGGAGCTACAAATGCAAGCATAACAGAATACAAGAGATGGAAGACAGAATCTCAGGCACTGAAAACAAACTAGAGGAAATAGATTCATCAACAAATAAAGTCTCAAATCCAACAAATCTTGAACAAAATTGTCCACAAAATATGGGGTCACCATGAAAAGACCTAACCTAAGAATAATAGGCATAGAAGAAGGCAAAGAAGCCCAGCTCAATGGTGCAGAAAACATATCAACAAAATCATAGAAGAAAACTTTCCCAACCTGAAGAAGGAGATGCCTATGAAAGTACAAGAAGCTTACTGAACACCAAATAGACTGGACCAAACAAATAAAGTCACCTTGCCACATAATAATCAAAACACCAAACATACAAAATGAAGAAAGAATATTTAGAGTAGCAAAGGAAAAAGCCCAAGTAACATATAAAGGCAAACGTATCAGAATTGCACTCGACTTCTTCATAGAAACTCTGAAAGGCAGAAGGTCCTGGATAGATGTTCTACAAACACTAAAAGACCAGAGATTCCTGCCGAGACTACTATTCCCAGCAAAACACTAAATCGCTATAGATGGAGAAAACAAGATATTCCATGACAAAACCAGATTTACACAATACATGTACACAAATACAGCCCTACAAAAAGTTCTAGAAGGAAAACTATAACCCAAGGAAGTTAACTACACTCACAATAACATGGGCAGTACATAATCTTACTTTACAAAGTCAGAAATAGGGGAAAAATTCACGCACGATGCCACCACCAAAAACAAATCCAGAGAAAACAAGAATCAATAATCAATGGATACAAAGACAGAATCCATTCTGCTGCTGAATACAAGAAATGCACCTCAATTTCAAAGACAAAGGTTATCTCAGGGTAAAGGGTTGGGAAAAGATTTTCCAATCAAATGGACATAATAAGTAAGAAGGTAGCCAGGCATTGGTGGCGCACGACTTTAATCCCAGCACTCGGGAGGCAGGGGCAGGCAGGTCTCTGTGAGTTCAAGACCAGCCTGGAATACCGAGATAATTCCAGGACAGCCTCCAAAACAATACAGAAAAACCCTGCCTCAAAAAATAAAAAAAAGAAGTAAGTGGGTGTAGATATCCTAATATCTAACAAAATAGGTTTCAAACTGAACTTAATCAGAAGAGATGAAAAAGATCATTTCATATTCATCAAAGGAAAATCCATCAGGATTAAGTCTCAATTCTGAACATGTATGTCCCAAATACAAAGGCATCCACATTTGTAAAAGAACCATTACTAGAACCGAAATCACACATTAAACCCCACACACTTATTGTGGGAGACTTCAACAGCCCACTTGTTCCTCTCAGCAGGGCCACCAGACAGAAATTAACAAAGAAACAAGGGAACTAACAGAAGTTATGACACAATTGGTTTTAACAGACATCTATTGAACATTCTATCCAAACAAAAGAGAACATACCTTCTTTTCAGCACCACATGGAACCTTCTCTAAAACTAACCACATACTTGCAAATAAGGCAAACCACAACAGATACAGAAAAATTGGAATAAACCCTTTATCTTGTGTTATCACCATGGCTTAAAATTAGAATTGAACATCAACACAAATTGTAGAAACCCCACAAACTCATGGAAATTAAACAATACTCAATTGCATCCCTTCTGGGTAAAGGAAGAAATAAAGAAGAAATCAAAGCCTTCCTACTATTCAATGAAAATGAAGGCACAACACACCCAAACCTATGGGACACATTGAAAGCAGCACTAAGAGAAAAGTTCATAGCACTAAGTTCACACCTGTAGAAACTGAAGAATTGCCACAACAGAGAATTAACACCTGAAAGCTCTAGAACAAAAAAAAACAAACTCACTCAAGAGGAGTATATGACAGGAAATAATCAAACTGAGAGCTGAAATCCGTAAAGTAGAAGCAGAGAAAGCAATAAAAAGAATCAATGAAACAAAGAGTTGGTTCTTTGAGAAAATCAACAAAATAAACAAACCTTTTTCTAACCTAACCAAAAGAGAGAGAGAATATGATAATTAACAAATTCAGAAATGAAAAGGGGAACATAAAAACAGAAACTGGGGAAATGCATAAGATCATCAGGCCATACTTTGAAAATCTGTACTCCAATAAATTGGAAAATTTAAAGGAAATGAATGATTTTCTGGATAGATATCACTTACGAAAATTAAATCTACAACAGACAAAAAATTTAAATAGACCTGTATTTGCTAAGAAATAGAAGCAGACATAAAAAGTCCCACAAACCAAAAAAGTGCAGGTCCAGAAGGCTTTAGTGCAAAATTCTACCAGAAATTCAATTAAGAGATAATACCAATACTCTTCAAATAGTTCCACACAATAGCAAAAGAAGGATCACTGCTAAACACTTTTTTCAAGGCTACAATTACCTTAGTACCTAAACCATGGAAAGACACAACTAAGATATGGAATTACAGACCAATCTTCCTCATGAACATGGATACAAAAATACTCAATAAAATACTGGCAAATAGAAACCAAGAACACATCAGAAACATCATACACCATGATCAAGTAGGCTTCATCCCAGTGATTCAGGGATGGTTCAACATACAAAAATCCATGAAAGTTATCCACCATATAAACAATCAGAAAAGGAAAAACACATCATAATCTCACTAGATGCTTAAAAAGCCTTTGCCAAAATCCAACACCTGAAAAACAGTTGGTCTGAACCAGGGGGGATCTTTGACCATGGACAGTTCATTTTGGAGAGGATTGGAGAAAGGGAAATGCTTATCCATTGATGGTGGGAGTACAAATTTGTACAGCCACATTGGAAATCAGTATGGTGGTTTCTCCTGAAAAGGAGAACAAGTATAACTCAAGATGCAGCAATTCCACTCAAAGACATATATGCAAAGGATGCACATTCATACAACAAGGACATCTGTTCAACTATGTTCATAACAGCATTATTTTTAATAGCTAGAACCTGGAAGTAAACTAGATACCTCTCCACCAAAGAATAGATAGAGAAAATTTGGTACATTTACACAATGCAGTAGTACTTACTGGGGAAAAAACAATGGAATCTTCAAATTTGCAGGTAAATGGATAGAACAAAAAACATGCTAAGTGAAGTAACTCAGTCAAAGAAAGGCAAACATGGTATATAATCACTCATGTATTTATTATCGACTTAGTGAAAAGAATTACCAGCCTACAATCCACATTTCCCGAGAAGCTAGGACCATAAGAGAGACACACAGCATTTCCCCTTGATGCAGAAAGGGAGAAGGGGCTCTGAACAATTAGACAATATGGTGTTAAGGGGTAGTGAGGAAGGAGAAACAGGAGGGGGAGAAGAACATGGGGAATCAGAAAGATTTAGTGGGGAAAGGAATACAGGAGAGCAAGAAAAGATAAACATCAAAGAGAGAGCCACTAAAGGTTTAAAGATAAATCTGGTACTAGAGAATTATTCAGAGACCCAAAAGGATGATCCCAACTATAACCCTAAGCAAGTGGAGAGGCTACCTTAAATGCCTGTATCCTATAATGAGAAATATGACTCCCTTAAATGCCTAGAGCCATGAACTAGTAGCTGATAGAGGCAGAAGCAGAGATCCAGAGCCAAGCACCGAGCCAAAGCCCCAGAATTCAGTTTCAGAGAGGGAGGAGTTACAAACAAAGGGACAAGACCACTCTGGTAAAATCCACACAAACAACTGACCTGAGCAAGTGGGTACACATGGACCCCAGTTTGACAGCTGGGGAAAAAACAAAGGACCAATCCAGACCCTCTGAACATGGGTGTCAGTTAGGAGGACTGCGCAGTCTATTGGGCCTCTGGCAGTGGAGCCTCATGCATGCCTAGTGCATGAGTAGACACTGGGAGCACATTTCACATGGAAGATTCTCTCTTAGCCTTGAAGTACAGGGGCGGGCCTAGGCCCTGCCCCAAATGTATCGACAAAAAGTAGATAATCCCACATTACCAAAAGCCAAATAAAAGAAAACACACACAAAACTACCACCAACAAATCCAAAACTAACAAGAACAAACAATCGGTGGCCAGAATGTCACTTAATGTCAGTGGTCTTAATTTGCCCATAAGAAGACACATGCCAACATATTGGATGCAAAGACAAAATCCACCCTTCTGTTGCATACAAGAAACACACCTCAATTGTGAAGAAAGGTGTTACTTCACAGTAAAGGGTTGTAAATAGATTTTCCAATTCAATGGGCCTAAGAAACAATCAGGTGTAACTATCCTAATATGCAAAGAGTTAGACTTCAAACTAAAGTTAATCAAGAGAGATGAAAAAGGAAATTTCATATTCATGCCAGGAAAAATATATCAAGATGAAGTGTCAATTCTGGACATCTGTGTCCCAAACACAAAGCCACTCCCATACATAACAGAAACAGTACTAGAAATTAAATCACACATAGAACCCGACAAGCTTATAGTGGGATATTAACATCCTATTCTCACCACTTGGCAGGACTACCTGACAGAAACTAAAGAAATAAATTAAGGAACTAACAGAAGTTATGACTCAATTGGGTATATCATATGACATATATATATATATATGTCATCCAAAAGAAAATACCATCTCCTAACCACATAGAACCTTCTCTAAAATGGGCTACGTACTCAGCAACAAATCAAACCCCAACAGATGCAAAAATTGGAATAACCCTATGTATCATATTGGATCACCACAATACAAAGTTAGAATTCAGCAACAACACAAATTGCAGAAGGACTTCAAGCTCATCGAAACTGAACAATGCTCAATTGCATCACTCGTGGGTCAAGGAAGGATTAAAATAGAACTTAAAGACTTTACAAGATCCAAAACCAGACTTAATAGGATCCAATAAAAAAAGAAATCACGACATACCCAAACTTGTGGGAAACTTAGAAAAAGCAGTGATAAGAGGAAATTTCATAGCACTAAGTTCCCAGATGAAGATATGGGAGAATAGTCACAATAGATAATTAACAACACAGTTGAAAGCTCCAGAACAAAAAGAAGGAAACTCACCCAGAATGAGTAGACTCCAGGAAATAAACAAATTGAGGACTGAAATAAAAAAGTAGAAACAAAGAAAACAATACAAGAATCAATGAAACAAAGAGTTGGTTCTGGGAGAAGTTCAACAATATAGACAAACCTTTATCCATACTAACCAATAGGCAGAGAAAGAATATACAAATTAATAAAATGAGGAAACAAAAGAGGACATAACTGTGGACACTGAAGAAATCCAGAGAACCATTAGGTCATACATCGAAAACAGAAAATTGGAAAATTGAAAGGAAACTGAAAATTTTCTGAATAGGTATCACCAAAATTTAATCAACAACAGATAAGCAATTTAAAGAGACTTATAACCCCTAATGAAATAGAAGCAGTCATCTAAAACTCCCAAATAAAAAAATCAGAGAAATATCACTCTTCACAATAACCCCTGACAACATTAAAGACCTTAAATCTTTAAAGGAAGAAATTAATGAAGATATCAGAAAATGCAACGATTTCCCATGTCTTTTGATGGATAGACTCAAAATAGTAAAAATTGCAATCTTACCAAATGCAATATATAGATACAAAATAATCCCCAACAAAATTCTAGCAAAATAATTCACAGATCCTTGAAAGAATAATACCTTTATAGGGAAAAACTAAAAATCCAGGATATTTAAACAACCCTACATGGTTGTCTAATAAAGGAACTTCTGAATGAATCCCCATCCTTTACTTCAGGCTCTATTATAGGGCTACAGTGATGAGAACAGCTTGGAATTGGCGCAAAAACAGACAGGTCGATCGGTGGAATTGAATTGAAGTCTCTAAATGGTGACAATGCAGGAGAGAGATATTCCACCTAAAACATAACAAATCTATAAAAGTGATTCTAAACAAAAAACAAAGTCAAGCATGGCTTCTTAGTAGCAACATTTTCCCAGGTGGCCTCTTTTTGCTAGAGACAAACAGAGGTTCATGGTTTCTTTAAGTGAGTTTTCCTGAGTCAGAGTTATTGGAAAAATTGCAAGGCTCTTTTAGGTGGCTATGCAACTGAACAAATGGTGTTTATGAGCAGGCAGAAGCATGCTGATTGAAGTTCGCATAGACTGAGCCTGTGAGGATAATTCCTATGTTGGTGGTAAAAGTACCCCCAAAATTTTGGAGAGCCAGCAGCTAAAACATCTGCTTCAATATTAGCCATTCTAATTAGCATATAAGACTTTTAGCCAGAAAAACATAGAGATATACAGTGAAGACAGATTCAGATGAAGAAAAATCTTTAAATGGTTCACAATGTTTTTTAAAATTTGTGTAAGTTTTGGAGGAAAAAAATGACAAATTAGCTAAAAAAGAAATAGAATAGCTGGGCAATACAGGAACACACCTTTAATCCCAGCAGGTGAGAGGAAGTGGCAAGCACATCTCTTTGATTTTCAGGCAAGTCTGGTCCATGGGGTGTATTCGAGGAAAGACAAAAGTACACAGAGCAATGATGTCTGGAGGAATAAAAAATAAACGTAAAAGAGATAGATTGAAAATAAGAAGCCAAGTAAAGATGAAAAGTGCACAGAGAGCCTGGATACTGTATGTGTATTCTTTAAATTATTTGATTGATAAGGAATGACCAATGGCTGTTACGAAATATTTGTCTATAAATGGTGCTGGATTAATCCAACTTCTAAGTTATGAAAATGTTCCCCTTTCTCCACATCCTCTCCAGCATAAAATGTCATTGCTGTTTTTTTTTATTTTAGCCATTCTGACAGGCATGGGATGGCATCTCAGAGTTGTTTTGATTTGCATCTTCCTAATGGATGAGGATGTTGAACACTTACTTATGTGTCTCTCAGCCATTTTAGAGGATGTGAAGAAAGGGGAACACTCCTTCACTGATTGTGGGAGAGTCAACTCTTACAGTCACTTTGCAGATCAGTAGTGAAGTCCTTCAGGGAAATGGGAATCAGTCTACCACAGGATCCAGCAATTCCACTCTTGGGCATATACCTGAAAGATGCACATTCATACAAGGATATCTCTCCTATTATGTTCATAGCAGCATTATTTGCAATAGCAAGAACCTGGAAGCAACCTGGATGCCCTTCAACTGAAGAGTTGATAAAGAAAATGTTGTGCATTTACACAATGTAGTATTTCTCAGTGAGAAAAAAAACAATGGAATCTTGAAATTAACAGGCAAATAGATGTAACACATTCTTAGTGAGGTAATCCAGTCCCAAAAAGACAAGCATGGTATGTACGCACTCATATATGGATTTTAAACCTGGAAGAGTGGACTGTCACCCTATAATCACACCACCAGAATGTCTCAAAAACAAGTAAGACCCTAAGAGAGATATGCATGGTACCCAAGAGTATAGGAATGGAACAGGATTTCCTAAGGGTATTGGCGGCATGGGGGGAGGGGAGAGGGAGTTGGGAGAAAGTCAGGAGTAGAAAAGGTGAGGAGGGGACATGTGGGAGCAGGAAATTTGAGTCAGGAGAAGCATAGAGATTAGGATGTGATAACATAATAGAGGGAGCCATTGTAGATTTTAGGAGAGAGGTGGCACTAGTGAGATTTTCAGAGATCTACAAGGATGATACCAATTGGCAATCTAATTAACATGGGGTGACTAACTTAAATGCCTTTCCCCAATATTGAGATCGATTATGAACTTATATGCCATCCTAGTGCCTTCATCAAATAGCTGATGGAAGCAGACACAGATATACAGAGACAAACACTGAACTGAACTACTGGAACCCAGTTTCAGTGAGGGAGGATTGATGAGCAAAGGAGTCAGTACCAGGCTAGTGAAATCCCAGAGGCAAATGACTTAAACATGGGGGAGCTCATGGACGCATTTCTGGTGACTTACAGACCAGCATGGGAGTCATCCGGACCCCCTGAAGGTGGGTGTCAGTGAGGAGGCCTTGGCAGACTTTGCAGTCTTGGGAGTAGATCAGTATTCATCCCTGAGATACAAATGTATTTTGGAAGCCCATTCCATATATAGGAATGCTTTCTTAGCCTTGACATATTGATGAGGGCCTAGACCCTACCTGGCATGATATGACAGACATTGAAGATCCCCCATGGAAGACATCAACCTCCCTTGGGAGGGGAGAGAGTACGGGGTGGGGAGTTGAGGGAGGTTGATGGGGTTGGGGGAGGAAAGGTGGGACAGGGTGCTAGAATCAAAATATAAGCAAGCTTGTTTCTGATTTAAATAAAAAATTACTTGAAAATAAAATAAAAAATTTGAAAACACTTTCACTTGAAAATTTAAGTCTAAGCATAGGTGGCTTTGGAAAAGAGATTTTGTTTTTGTTTCCATAGAAAACGAACAGCTGTGGATTCCTTCCAGACTAATATTAGTCCAGGTGATCCAACATTCAAAAATGCTGGGGTGATGCAACCTTGCAGATTAGTACAGCCATGCTCTAGCCAGGTTTTTGGGTTTTCTCAGAACCACATGGTATTGACAGTGCCCCCCCAAAAAACAGCAGGAAGCATTTTGGAATGAAAATGACACCAAATTACTTAACACTGTTTATAAATGTTTGTTTTCATTTAAATGGTGTTTGTTATTAATGGTAAATGATCACAAGAAATGTCTTTCTAAAGGAAGAAATGGAAATATGTTATAGAAATGTATAATTTGCATTCATATATATGTTGGTTTATAAATCCAAATTTAAGGTCAAATATGTTGTATGGATATTTTTCCTCTTGTTTAGGCATTGTGTTTATACAGCTCTTTAACAAATGTAATGTATAATTAATTGCAAATTGCTGTATCCTATAATAGTAAAAACTTATAATTATGTAAGTTAGGTTTTCTAGATATACAGAGATATACTTGAGATGGATAGATATTTTTCAAAGACCTTCAGAATATGCCATTTAAAATTTTTTAGGATTTTTTGTGAGAGTGAGACACAACTGATCCTGGCAACAACAATTATTTTAGGAAGGAAGATGTGCATCAAAGAAGCTCAGTGTTGAGTTTGCCTGTGAGATGGCAGAAATAGTCATTTGGGCAAGAAAGTGCTCTTACCTGGACTATTTGACTGTATGCTGTATAAAATGGACATGCAGTACCCAAAGAATAGTTACTTCTGACCTTGACAAAACGGTATGGGACAGGCCTGCAGGGTTCCTGCTTCATGGAAGTCAGCCAGACATTTTGCAAGACACAGAGAAAATATTGACTGAAAATGTGACAATACAGGCAGACAGTTTCAAATTGCCTGCTTCACTGAGAAGTCTGTCAGACACAGTAGGCCTGTAGGCTAAAAGATTAATCGTTACAGATGAACTTTGGGTGACTGTCTATTTAGCTAGATGTCTCTGTCAATTATTGAAATGAGGTCTTTGATGGAGTTTAAGACAAATGGTAATGGTTATGATTTTCCTTAATAATGATAAAAGATAAGTTACATGTCAGATTTTAGACTCAGAAAGACAGGATAGATGGCAGGATATTTTGTATAAATTCTGCCTAATGTTAATGGTTAAAATATTGCTAACCATAGTTCCTGCTTGATAGCTGTTTTGTTATATATAATGGTGCCTTGTTAATGTTAAAACGTTTTTATTTAGATGGGAGAGGAGATGGTGTGGGACATATTAGTGTACATAAGTGTCTATTGTTGGTTAATGAATAAAACACTCTTTGGACAATAGATGAAAGAAAATAAGCAGGACTAGGAGACCAAGAGAATTCTGGGAAAGGATAGAATGAAAACACATGCCATGTATCAGAGGAAGGAGTAAAAGGTCCAAACATCCTCCAGTAGGCCAAGACCACATGGAAATATATTTTTAATAGAAATGGGTTACTAAATAAGACAGAGCTAGCCAATAACAAACTCTAGATATTAGCCAACAGTTTAATAATTAATATAACATTCTATGTGTTCACTTGTTGCTGAAGTGGTTGGACCTGGAAAGACAAGAAAAATCAGAAACACTGCCATTAACCCATACACATATGATCAATTACCCAATTCTTAATAAAGAAGGTAATTTATACAATAGAAAAAATAAAAATTCTTCAACAAATGGTGCTGGTATAACTGTACGCTGACATGTAGAAGATTGCAGACCAATACATATCTATCAACAAGAACAAAACCTAAGTACTAATGAATCTAAGATCTCAACATAAATGCAGCCACACTGAATGTCTTAGAAGAGAAAGTGGTAAGTGCCCTTGAATGCAATGGCAGAGGAGACCACTTCCTGAACATAGCACCAGAAGCACAGACACTGAGATCAACAATTAATAAATGAGACTTTCTGAAACAGAGAATTTTCTGTAAGGCAAATGACACAGTCAACAAGGCAAAACAGCAGCCTACAGAATGGGAAAAGATCTTTGACAACACTACCTCTGAGAGAGGAATGATCCGCAAAATATACAAATAACTCAAACTCAAGAAGCTAGTCACAAATACACCAAATAATCAAATTTTTAAAGAGGTGGTACAGATCTAAATTGAGAATTCTCAATAGAGGAATCTCAGGCGGATGTAAGAAACTTAAGACATTGCTCAACATCCTTAGCCATCAGGGAAATGCAAATCAAACCAACTCTGAGATACTGTCTCACAACAGTCAGAATGGTTAAAATCAAATTCTCCAATGATAGCATATTCTGGAGAAGATGTAGAGAAGAGGCAATACTTCTCCATTCCTGATCTGAAGGAAAACTTGTACAGCCACATTGGAAACCCTTATAGCAGTTTCTCAGAAAAATGGGTATCAGTCTACCCCAAGATCAAGCAATTCCACTCTTATGCATGTAGTAGTCAAAGGATGCACATTCATATCCCAAAGACATCTGTTCAACTATGTTCACTGCAGCAGTATTTGTAATAGCCATAAACTGGAAGCAACCTAGGTGCCCCTTAAACAAGAATGGATAAAGAAAATGTGATACATTTACACATTGGAGTATTACTTAGCAGGCAAAAATCAATGACATTTTGAAATCCATGGGTAAATCAATGGAACTAGAAGAAACCATCCTACGTGAGGTAACCCAGAACCAGTAAAAACAAAGATTGTATGCACTCACACATAAGTGGACATTAGACATAGAGCAAGAGATAAACTATCCTTTAATCTACAATGCTAGAGAAGCTATGAACCAAGAAGGACTCTAAGAGGGACATGTATGGACTCCCAAAACAGAGAAAGTGACAAGATGTTTTGAGTACATTGTGAACATGGGGGAGAAGGAGCAGATATGAGAAAGAATATGAGTGGAGAAATTGGAGGAGAACATGAGGGATCAGGAAGGTCAAGTTGTGGAAAAAACAGAGGAGAGCAAGGAAAGAAATACCTTCATAGTGGGAGCCATTATAAGGTTAAAGAAAAATCTGATACTATGGAAATCTCAAGGAATTCACAAGGAAGACCCCAATTAAGAATCTAAGCAACGCTGGAGAGGTTACCTTAAATGTCCTTCCCCTATAATGAGATCGATGACTACCTTAAATGCCACTATAGAGCCCTCATACTGTAGGTGATGGAAGCAGAAATAGAGATTTAAAGCTATACTCATGGAATCCAGTTGTATAGAGGGAAGAGGGATGAACAAAGGTATGAAGACAATGGTGGAGGAAACACACAGAAACATGAGTAAGTGGGAGATCACAGACCCCATTCTGACACCTGGTGAACCAGCTTAAGACCAAACCAGGTCCCCTGAATGTCGGTGACAGTCGGGGATCTTGGGCAGTCTATGAGGCCTCTGGGAGTGGAAGCATAGTATTTATCCCTAGTCAATGAATTTACTTTGAGAGCCCACTCACTATGTAGTGATGAGGGAGGTAAATGCAGTATGAAATATAATACTTTTATTTACCAGAATAATAGCTTACACACAAAGGATGGGGAATCAGAAGCATGTCTGTCTTCCAGAGGAAGAGAGGAGAAGAGGGATTCGTTTCTCTTTCACTTACTTTTATACTAAATTTCTTTATTCCCACCCTTAGGGTAGACAGATTTGTGGGGATCCCCCCTACAATTCCCCTTTTAGTCTAAATAGAAGATTTAAATTTGATACAAACTCAAACCTATACAACATATATACATAGAGGTTGACACGTAAGTTATAATCTACTTATATCCTAAGCTAAACATATCTATCCCATCTAAATTCTAAACTTATCTGAAAGGGACGCCCAAGTCTGAAGACCTCCTTCCAATCCAAACCCTAAAATAATTGAAAACTAACACTAACATGTGTAAACTATTATCTAATATCAATAGAAGAGAGAGGGAGCGGGGAATTCTCAAATTAACTTCCTGCTGAAATGGGATGATGACAGAAATTCTGAAACGTATTTCAACAATACACTTGGGTTTAAAGCAGGAGAGCCAATAAAACTCTAAAGCCAGCTTCAATGAAATGAATTGGGACTAAAACATATTAAGAAGCAAAGCCAAATGGAAATTATAATAACAAGATAGACAGATTCAGACATTGATACCACATGTTGTATTATTGCATGTTTGATGGACCTCTGCGTAGCTATCCTTTCTTCTTCAGGTATCATACATCCAGTATTTTTTGCTTTGTGGAACTGAGTTTTTCTGTAAAGACAAAAACAAAACACTTCTCTAGCCTTTTATGGGGTCTCCTTATACATACTAGCACATAGTAGAATATGACCTTGTAGATGAGCTGTCATCTTTCTTCCTTCTGAGGTTTCTTCTGTTCAGACCGAATCTTGATTAATTTTGATGGAATCCAAAGCTTTTCTTCTCCTGTGGAAATAAACGCAAAACCTCTTCCCCTGTATAACACATATCCTGGCTACCAGACTGAGGTCATAACATGTTTAAAATGCACCGGTTGGTTCAGCTCAGAAGTCTTCTCTGTAGTCCAGTGTCTTTCTGCAGCTGTTTGTCCTTTCTCATTAGCATTAAGATAATTAAACGTTAGTAAAGCATTATGTAACCTGTGTTTGGGTGTCTTTGTTCCCTCTTGCTGTTTTTGAAGCCTTTCTTTTAAGGTTCGGTTAGATCTTTCAGCTACTGCTTGTCCTGTATGATTGTAAGATATTCCAGTTCCATGTTTTATATTATACTACTTGAAAAACTGTTCTAATTTGCTGGAGACATAAACTGGAGCGTTGCCAGTTTTTATTTGTGCAGGTATTCCCATAACAGCCATCACTTCTAAGAGATATGTAATAACAGAATCAGCTTCTTCAGAGCTGAGGGCAGTAGCCCAATGAAAGCCTGAGAACGTGTCTATGGTATGGTGTACATATTTCAAAGTACTAAATTCTGGGAAGTAAAAAACATCAAATTACCTAAGTGCATTTCAAACACAGATTGAATTGACCCTGCTTATTTGAAAAGATCCACCTGGCCAGACTTTATCTTAGCCATAAACGCTGTGGACATTGAATTAAATGTGTTGCGAAGGTTGTTTAGATTAAGTTCCAAAGCATCTCCTTTTCCCTGATTTTTTTTACTCTAATTTTTGAATCATGTCTTCAATTTGTCTATTATCTGTCTGTTTGTCAAGATTCTTCCATGTGATTACATGTATAACACACTACTCACTAGTATGGTACACAAATACATTTGAAAATATCATAATTGTCTTTTGATACATAATCCATGACATTGGAAATGAGATCTCTAACGTTTTGCAGTGTTAAATTATTTGCCATGGTATAATTGCAGATTGTAGAAATCAGCTCTAGTTGGTTTTTGTCTATGAAATTAAAATACCTGTAATTACCATGCTTGGCAAGCAGATGGTGAAGGTGTACCGCCAAACATGTTTCTCTGCAGAAGATCATTTTTTTCCAAAAGAACCTGTGCAAGATTAGTGAATGGGAGACAAAGAGGGCTTGGGTAAGGTGAGGGACACATGGCTCTGCAGCAGAACTCACGGTGTTGTAGGAGCCAGAGGGAAGGAGAAGCAGCAACCGCAGGTTTTGGATTGCTGATGCCCGGGAGTGCATGCTCCACTGGATCTGGTGAGAGAGGGTAGAATGCCTTTCTGGCAGGGTGGAGCACGTTGCTGCTCTTGCACATGAGGCAGCCACTGGAGAATGGGATTTAAATGGTATTCGGGAGGAGTGGAAGCTGAGGGCTCAGGCTTGGGCAGGAGCCCATGCAGACTTCTGAAGCAGGAAGCAGAGAAAAGCGTGCATGCTCCGGGAATGCGTGCGCAAGCTGCTGGAGGTGGGAGGCAGGAGATGGGTAGCAGCAGCTGGTGCCCTCAGGGCCATGGCTGGCGTGCAGGGCACTGAAACTGGAAGTGGGTGCGCTTGGTGCGCTGGAGGCCCGACTCAGGGGAGGGGGTTAGAGTGGCAGGAATGAATGGGGCAATTTCCCAGGGCGTGAGAAGCGCTTCAATCCCATTGAGCACTTACCACAGGTCTTGATGGTTGCTCTGCACAGGTTGTGGCACACACCAAAGAAGGATGATGTTCTTTGTCCAGTCTGTGGCACAGTGGGTGCTTAGACATGCAGGTGGGGGTGGGGCAGTGGCACTCACCTGGGGCCCAAGCCAGCTGGCTGGCCATCGGCCACAGTAGCATGGGCTTTCAATCAATTCTGACACCAGCTGATGAGGGAGGTCAATGCAATGTGAAATATAATATTTTTATTTACCAGAATGAGAACTTACACACAAAGGACAGGGATTCAAAAGCATGTCCTTCTTCCAGAGGAAGAGAGGGATTCCTTTCTCTTTCATTACCTTTTATCCTAAATTTCCTTATCCCTGCCCTTAGCGTAGAGCTTTGTGGGACTCACCCCAACTATGTAGGTACACTCTCTCAGACTAGTTAAATGGCGGGTGTAGGTCCTGCTCCAAAGGATGTGACAAATTTGATTATTCCCCATGAGATTCCACACCCTTCCTGAGGATGGATAGTGTTGGGTTGGTATGACGAGAGAGAGAGAAGAAATTGGGGTTGGAGTATAAAATAAGATGATCATCCTATGAGCAGTGGAAGTAAATTTTTCTCTACTGCCTTACCTAAAAAATGTGGCATGGTGTCAGGAATTATACTTATTAACATGTGACCCAAGAACAGTTCCTAGCTTAATATAGCATGTCCAACACAGTGAGACTGTATGTAGAGGAAACTTAAGTAATGTTAAAAGTTTCAGGTGCACTTCCATTCCTCTTGTTCCCTGTCCCAATCAAGCAGTAAAGGGACACTGCCACAGACAAAAATCCACTTGCTCCTTCCTACCCACACCCTACTCGAAAGCACCTTTGTAGCTGACTCAACCTGTATATCAGCATTGCTATCCCATCTGAAACAGATACCCACTGGCATTGAAGTTCTGTTCCAATGCAATGGCCTAAAATGTATCTCCATGAAGGACCTACCTAGAACCTCCACCTTTTATTGTCTTAACATCCATCAGAAAATCTCACCCAATAGCCTCACTCAATCTATAGCCCCACCCTATACATACCTAGTCCTAGTTCAAGATATCCTTCTATATTAAGAAGATATGTACAGTGCCACTTTGCTTCAAGGCTGAAAAACTAACACTGCCTTGGACCCATCCTTGTGGGTCTCTGGCCCACCTGGGGCTTTCTAACAGAACAAATTCAACATTCATTCATCAGTGACCATCTCTGGAAATAGGCCTCTACTCAGCTTGCTGTCAATTTGTCCCCCTCTTTCCTTCCCATGCACATCATCCCTTCATTCATTCATTTATACTCCTTCTCTCTTTTTACATAGACCTGAATGTCCTGAATCTTAACATAAACCAGGCTGACTTACAACTCACAGAGTTGCCCTGCTCTAACCCTCATGAGTCCTGTCATGGAAAGTGTAGGTCACATATGCAACATCAATGCACCTTTTGATATGGAAGGATATTTTCAGCTTTAGATATTTCTGATTGTTCATCTTTTTAACCATAGTATCACCACACTGCTATGTCTATTTGGGCCCTAAGGAGACTTCCCCAGGTCTGCAATTCACTGGAGAAGCCATGGAGACTTTAAAAATAGCATCATGATGAGGATAGATATCATTAAAGAGGAAATAAAGATCTGCTTATAGAAAACAAGGAAGATCCCAGTAGGGGTCCAACCCACCCAGAGACAGCCAGCATCCTAGTTCCTTTCTCCATCCATGGGGTTAGGTAAGAGTGGGTCTGTTTCTGGACCACCTTCCCCTACCCTGCTGGGAGCCAACGTGAGGCATGTAGAGTGTGAACATCAGATCCAACCATGGCAGGGTCCAGCCCATCCAGAGAATACCAAAGCCTGGGGAATATTCACACCTTCATCCACAGGAAGAGGAGAGCCATCAGAGTAATGGACCTGCTTGTACCTACCAGAAGGGAACATTAGTCCTGTACCCAAAACCAAAGGAAGATACTTTCCATGCACCCATAAGAAAGGATGGGATGAAGACAATATAAAGACTAACAATCCAACAACATAAAAACCAACATGACACCACCAGATCCTAGGGACTCTACACCATCAAGGTCTGAACAACCCAGTGCAGAGAAAACAGAAGAGAATGACCTTAAAAACAACTTCATGAAAATGAAAGTGGCCCTCAAAGAGAAAATCCCTTAAAGAAATGGAAGAAAAAACAAACCAAAAAAGCAAGAAATCAACAAATGTCTTAAAGAAAGCCAAAAAAACCTAAACATGTGTAGGACACCTCAAGAAACAAAAACTGAAAATAGAGACAATAAAGCAAACACAATGGAGGTAATGATGGAAAAGGAAAAGCCTTCCAAGATCTGAGATGACAGCTATTCCATACTGGTCATGCACATTTGCATACCCACATTTCTACAACAGGAAAGGTGTCACTGTAAGTAAGAAGGCACAATATCATTTCACACTGAGATGGTGGCTTTCCCAAAACTAACATTCAAATCACAGAACCTCTACAACACTCAAGTTTGCTAAGCATCCAGACAGTCACTACAGATGAACACTTGGAGCAAGCTCAAATCCTCCTAGATGCCTTTTATGAGGAATCTCTGTACACTTTTTATCTCTCCAATACATCATTTTAGGGGATGCCACATGAAAACAGTGAATTGTGTACACTTATGCTCTATTGCTAAGAATAACATTAAGTGTGCATTTGATAGCTAGAGAGATGTGTTCCAAAAATATCTAGAAGCTTAACATGTGTGTTGTTATCTCTATCTAAACAAAACAAACATGTTGACATTTCTAGGTAAGGAATATGTTGTCATGAAGACTTCCCCGAGAATAGAGAGAGCAACAGTCATTATCTGAACATTCAGCATGTATTCCCTCCTGCATATGAGGTTCTCAGCTTTGAGAAAAATTAAAATAAATGGATGAAGACTATTAATTTCTTTAGGCTGCAATTGTCACATTGTCCTACTAATCTATAACTCCTCTAACTTTACTGGCTTATCATCTAATCAATCCAACTCTTTCACAGCTGTCCCATTGTGCTAAGTCAAGCAATTGGACATTCACACTTCTCATTCATTCCCTGCAGACAATGCATGCCTTGATGATTTTAGTTGGGACAAAGTCTATTCAACACTTGGTCTCCATTAGGTTCCAAAAAAGAGCATTGTTTGAAGGAAGCACTCCTATTAATTTCTGCAGAAGATGAAATTTTGGCCATGGTTGTGGCAGCTTACCTGGCTACTGTGACAATTTAAGGAAATGTACCTGGCCAAATAGACTCCAAATTGAGGAAAGAACCTTCATCTAAAAGCTTCTGCTGACTGGGGGCAGAGCCAGCTGCATGACTGTGTTGTGTTAGCAGAAACATGAGCAAACATCCTAGATACAGCCAATTAGAAGCTCTAACCTCTGTGGTTAGCTAGTGGCAAGTTCAATTATCTGACCATCAGACAAGCTTTATTTGCTCAAGCAAGGTATTACCACACAGGGTAATAATATTTAATAATTACAGATGTACTATAGGCATCCTGTCAGCAGTTAATGATTTCCCGATGTACTTAAGACATTCTGTGATCTGTTTATTTTTGTTGTCAGTGGTTTGTCCATTAATTTTAAAATTGACTTGCTGCATAACCCTAGACACAATCCAGCAAGGCATGTACCCCCTGCTTATGATCACCCTTCATTTAAAAGCCTGACCTTCCTTCAACTCAGTGCTGCAACACCTTAATCTGCTGAGTCAGAGTTTGTGGATGCAAACTGGAGATATATTCTACAATAAAGGGACTCTTGTGTATTTGCATTGAACTCTACCTCCTTGAGGTCTCCTGAGGGGTTGTGTGACAGGTATAACAGTTGCAAGTGCCACTATCATAGGGTTACAAGACAATCAAAAGATCACACAAAAACACAGATATCTGCCCTTCCACGGTGGGAAAAGCCAGGTCCTTCCTTCATCTAAGAGGACTCCAAGTATGTTACCTAGCTAAATGTTGCCTGAAGAGGATAAGAGTTCATCCATGATGGTAGATAAATTATGGACAAAAGTTTCTTCTCATGATCACATGTGAATTACAAACTTCATTCAAACTCATACCCAGATATCGACAAGGGTGACCCCAAATAACAATTTTTAGCAATATTGGAGAGGCTACCTTAAATGCCCTTCTCCAATAAGGAGACTGATGACAACCTTATATGCCATCCTATAGCCTTCATCCAGTAGTTGATTGAAGCAGAATCAGGTAACCAAAGATAAACACTGAGCTGAACTCTTGGGGTCAAGACAAGGGTGGTGAAACCCACAGAAACATTTGACCTGAAGAAGGAGTAGTTAATGGACACCAGACTGAAAGCTGGGAAACTAGCATAGGACTGTTCCAGACTCCCTGAATGTGGATGCCACTTTGGAGTTCTGGTTAATATACATCAAAATAATTAAAGCTGCAACATATTGAGAAAAATGTCTGCTTTCCTTAGAGAACAATGAAGTTTAAAACAGAGACAAAATCCTACAGCTCCTAGGGTCTCTCTGTCCATCTCCAAAACCCCTTGAGATATGGCACCAATTCACTGCCAGAGTCACACAAAGAGCCAAATTGGAGACCATGAAGACTTACCATCATAGTTCCCGTGATGCCACAGAGGTAAGAATAAGAACAAGTATACATAGGCTATTAAAACCAGCAGGGCTGGGTGGCTACCATAGACAAGAAAATACTACTTCCTGAGATGACCACTCCCAGCCTAGTCGGGCAAGTACTTGGAATAACCTATCTGGAAAACTACATTATAAGAATTGTTGCAAAGATATTTGGTGACATGGAGGTTGCCAACTTTGCCAACAAGTTGACAAAGCCTCTCTTCAATATGCTTGGAACAATAACAAGCAAGGACCCAGGACACCCAAGCTATTACCAAGAGGGATGCTTCCTACCCATTTCAAAATTTAGAAGTGACCTTCAGTGACATTCGACCTAGAAGAGAAGACAAATACTTCCTGGTTGTGATGTTCTCCTTTGAGTAGAAGGCTTTTTCCACCAATATAGAGAATTAACTTGGCGCTTGGGATCATGAGTGAATCATCGTGTTGGGTTGATTCCTGAAGGATTTATGCAAAACTGCTTCAAAACTCTGAAGTGGTTATCACAATTAATTCTGTCACTCTGACACAGCCCATCCATCTTACCCCTCACATATGTGTAAGTTCTGTTCTTCTGGGAACTCCAGAGGACTGTGCATTGAACTATACTCTCTTTGATTGGTGGGATCTTATTGGGGGTTGCTCCCCACAGCATTTCTCTGTGTAGCCCTCGCAGTCCTTGTATTAGCTATTGTATGACAGACTGATTTTGATATGGCAGAGATCCACCTGCCTCTGTCTCCAGAGTGCTGGGATTAAAGACATGTGCCCCACAACCCAGATGACAGGTGGACTATTAAGAGACTACTCTGAAGAATATATGGTCCATTTGCATTCAACTCTTGAGTGAGACAGACATCTTGGGGAGCCTCACTGAAACCCAAAACTTTATTAAGATAACTGATGATATCTTCTTGTTTGAGGGAATTCCCATGCTTCCTGACTTTCATACTGTGGAGTCTTTGCCTTTTCCTCAGAAATTTTTGATGAAAGATGATGATGTCATCTTAGAGACCTCCACTAGATCATGTAAGAAAAGATTGTGTGTGTGTGTTTGAATGTGTGTGTGTGCATGTGTGTGTGTGTGTGTGTGTACGTGTGTGTGAGTCTTTGTTTTCCTTGGGGTGGTTTGGTATTTAATGTATGTTTCTATTGCTGTGAATATTCACCAAGGCCAAGACAACTTATAAAAAATATTTCCTTTGGTTGTTGCTTATAGTTTCAGAGTGTTGGTGTTCAGTCCTCATGATAGTAAACATAGTGGAGGTCCAGGAGGCATTGCTGTTTAGTAGGAGCATAGAGCTCATAACTGACTCTCAATTACACACAAATAACGAGAGAGGGGACCTTGGATGGGCTTTTGAGATTCAAAGATCATCCTCAGTGACATAGTTTCTCCAAACACAGTTACATCACTTCCAACAAGCCATAGCTTCCTAAATCTCCCCAAAGAGCTCCATTAGCTACAGATAAAGAATTAAAACATATAAGACTATGTGGGTAATTCTCATTCAAATTTTCACAATTTGTATATATTTATCCTATGTCAGCTGCACCATTGTATGTTTTTACCTAAAATTCTTATGAAATTTTCAACATGTTCAGCTCCCCAAACCCTGTCTTTTGGGAATACTACAAGGCACAAATAGGTATAATAGATTAAAATATTGCTCAAAGTAAGATATATGTTTGAAGTATGAAAAACAAAAATAAAAAACATATAGCTTAAAACAAATATTGACTATTTTTTTCAACTTAACCCATGGCCTGACTTCCCTGTCCATATAATATGGAGGGAGCTGAAAAATCCAAATCCTTGAATTCTGCTATAGGAAATCAGATGACCAGCTTACATACTCAGGCTTCTTATAGAGCATAGGACTGTAAGAATCAAACAAAAACAAATAATCAGCAATGAGGGGGTTAAATGTGGAGGCCAGAGTATAACAAAGGCAAAGCAATGTAGAGAGGGTTGATGCTGTGGGTGAAAAGATTTAATCAGGGATGTGGATGTTAGGATAAGGGTTATGAGAGTGATGAGAGTGTAAGAATGGAGGGAGGATTCACCAGGATTAAAAAGTATAATGAAATCATGTGGAAGTCTGCTGCTTATACATACACAGAAACTTCAATAGATAAACTTAATAATAAAACCAAATAAAAATGCCTTCATCATTCAGCATAGAAAGCATCTTCTTTACTATGATAATGTAATACACATTTTTATTTTTCCTTAGTCCCACAACCAGGAACACAGTGGATTATTGAGTTAATCAGTCTAATTGTCTCCAACGGGGACCCTACCTGTGTATAAACTGTCAATAACTCACGCCAGGTTTCCATGGATGGAATCTAAAGATTGGCAGAATCTGTTGGTGAACCAGAATCGACTGTGTCTCCTGGCTGCACATCTTCCCATACAACTGTTTCCCAAGTCTTACTTCATATCCAGTGCTAAGGAAAATGGATACTAGTATCTTTGATTCAATCTAAGTGGACCCTCTTTCATTCTACAGCCTGGCACATACAAAGGTATGTACATACCTGTGGTCTACATGCCCATCTTCCAAGGAATACCTGTAGGGAAACAAAATTGCAACAACCGTGACTCATTAACTTTTGAACCAATCATTGATATTAAAGAATGCTTGTTAACTCAGATGCTAGCTAGCAATCAACGTAGCTTTTATTTTCCACATGTGTATTTGTTGTGAATATTTTTGGGCACATGGATGGCACTTCTTGATGGATGGATGTTCAGGAACGTTGAAATCTGGAATCATTTTCAAATACTGTTCTACTTTATTCTTTTAAAATAATTGTTTTCTCTCTCCTTCCCGCCCTCCTCCGTGTGTGTGTGTGTGTGTGTGTGTGTGTGTGTGTGTGTATGTGTGTGTGTGTGTGTATGCAGGTGCCATGGGTCCCTTTACACTCCTTGGGTCGCAAAGATTTAACTTAACTCATCAGGCTTGGTGCAACCTCACCAGTTCCTGCCTCCTACTTCTTGAGACAGGATCTCAAAATCAAACAAATTTCAATATCCACATTACTAGGGTCAATCAACATATTCTGCGGACTGCATGTCTCCACTTTCTGAAGATGAAATTATAGGCAGGCTTCTCACCCACCTGGCTTTTAAGTGGTACATTAGTTCTGGTTTTCGAGAGTTATAGAACTTATGGAATGGGTCACCCCCAACTAATTTAATGGAATGTCTCTCAAATGCAGTCCTACTAATCTAACCATGGATATCTGTGAATGGAAAGCCCAAGAATCTAGTAGCTGCTCATTCCCATGGGCTAGATGTCTTATCTGGGCTCCTGAAAATATGGGAATCCTGAAGACTCAGGATCCAATGCCATTGAAGCAATTGGTGTGCTGGCAAGGCAAGGACTAGGAAACATGGAAGAAGCAAGCTTTCCTTTCTCCTTTGTGCTTATATATATTTTCCAATGGAAGGTGTGGCCCAGATTAAAAGAGTGTCTGCATTGTTCAATTTCCATGGGTTTAAGGACTTTCTATAATTAGTGATGTCATTGACTTCTAACTTTAAGCTATGGTGAGATAGTCACAGTAATAAAACTTTCCAATTCAGAGTGTTTTGTGGGATTACAACAGATGACACATGTAAACATCGACATGTCTATCTGATAGAATGGCATTCATCAGTATTTGAATCTATTGACACATGTAGAGACTTGGATGGATTCCAGTGACTTTATGCTAAGTGACAAAAGTCAAAAATATAAATCTATACGCAACATATTTATATAACATTCATAAAATAAAAATAATTGAGATGCAGAGAATAATTTTCTGACATTCAGTGATCCAGGGTGGAGGGATTTGATACTTCATATTGACTAACTAAGTATTACTATTAGCAGGTGTTTGTGGAATTGAACTATCTTTGTATATAACTGGAAATGGCTTACAAAGAATTCCACATGGAGAAAAGTGATGTAGAATACATCCATTTCTGTAGGGGAGATTTTTTTTCTGATCATACCATTGTGTAAAACTTCCCTTAACTTTAATACATTCCTTGTTGGAAAAATAGACTAAACACACTAACTCTTGGTGAAAACTCTCTCACATGTTTGCCATTTTTCCCACTTGTGGGTGGTAGGATGGAAGTTCACTTTTGAGAATTCCCTCAGCTTCCTTCAAAATTTCCAGGCTAGGATTTTCCATGTGACATTCCTGATGCTCACAACCACTAAAGTCAAATCATGTCAAGTGTGTTCCCTTTTGTGCTAGTGTAGTTTTGACAGTTTAAAGTTGGTATGGAGTAGAATGTTCTAGAATGACTCATTTTGTTCTTGATTAAATACCAACTGGATTGTTGAGGTGGGAGTGTTAAAGGCTTGGATGAACATGTTGCTTTTTGCTCATTTTCCTGGTGGATTTTCTTCTGTGTTTGACAGGCAGTTGTGGGTACTGGAAGAATCACTTCACGTTGACTCAATATGAAGCCTTTGACAAAGTCTATCAGGAGAAGATATCAAGCTTGTATTATGATCTCTTCCCCTGGTCAGAAGACTGTTGATTCCCCTCCATCCCAGACAAGATTTGTCAGTACAGCCCTGCCTGTTTGGGATGAAGTCCATAGACAAGCTGGTCTTGACCTTAGACAAATGCATGACTCTGGCTCTGCCTCTGCCTCTTAACTACTTGAACTAAAGGCATACACAATCGTTGCTGAGATGTGTGGTCTGAAGACTCTAGATACTGTAAGAACTCTTAATATCGACTACTCATCCTGATAAAAAAATCTGTGCTTGCTTTTTCTCTTGATGAAAATTAGCCTTCTGGGAATAGGAAATATCAATTGCGAAAATGGCTCATCATACTTGCCTGTAGGAGGGTCCTATCCACTCATGGTGGTACTATTCTTGTTAAGTGTTTCTTGGATATATGAATAAAAGCAATCTGATTTGGCAATTAATGATGATGCACCTCTTTGGACCTGTCTTGAAAGAAGACTAATTAAAGGCATAAGACTGCTGAAAAAAAATAAAAGCAATCTGAGCAAGTCATATACAGAAGGACATAGGGAGCAATCCAATAAGCATCATATCTCCATGTCTCCACTACCGGTAAGCTGAATTAAGCCTTCCTGTCTCTCACTGCAATGAAATGAAGATGAGAATGCTTTCCTTTTGTGTTGCCCCACAACAAAAATCTCAGGGCAAGGTGATTTTTAAAAAGTTGATAGACTCTGGAGTAGACATAAGTATATCTAGTTTCCAAACCTGAATTTCAACTAAAATATTCATGTTAAATATCATGATATTGTTACTTTTAAGAAACTGCAGTGGTGAATTTAATAATATTGAAGGAGGTCAGCAGAGATAAGTGTATACTTGCCTGAGTTAGAAGAAACACATGAATTGTCAATACTTTTCTAGTCAGAACTAAAAACAGGTTGGGCTACAGCAGAAGGTCAGAAGTAGACAGAATCATGGTTCTTGCAGAAGATGGTAGTTAGCCTGCACCCACACTCAGCCCTCAGAGCTAACTTTAACTCCAACTCTGGGGGATCTAATGCCCTCTGGTGACCTCTACAGAAAAATACTCTTGGCCATACAAACAATTTAAAAGAAAATTAAAGAATAGGGCATTCCATTAAGCAATGGAAGAAATCTACACTGCATTAATTGTATCCGTTTAGTAGAAGATACATTATAAGGGTGGGGAAAAGGCAGCTATTTTTCTTAGGAAAGCTCAACTGAAGTAGGAAGTATTTTGTTTCTAGTTCTTGAAAAAATAATATAAGGAAGGAGAAATGACTCAGAGATTAAGAATATTCATTGCTCTTGATAGCCACCCAGGTCCAATTCTAAACGCCCACATGGAATCTCATAATCACATGTAACTACAATTTCAGAGCATGGAAGAAAAGACAAACCAAAAACTTCAACAAATACAAGAAAGAGAAGAAAAGACAAAGCAAAAATTAAAATGAAACAATTCAAATAGTACAAGGGTTGAAAGCTGAAATAGAGACAATAAAAAGCACAGTCTGAAGGAATGCTGGAAATGGAAATGCTGGGCAAACAGTCAGGTACTACAGATACGAGCATAACCAACAGAATATAAAAGATGGAAAACAGAATATCAGGAGTTGAAGATACACTAGGGGAAATAGATTAATCAAAAAAAATCCCATAGCCAGGCGGTGGTGGTACACGACTTTAATCCCAGCACTCGGGAAGCAGAGGCAGGCAGATCTCTGTGAGTCCAAGGCCAGGCTGGATCGACAGCCTCCAAAACAATACAGAGAAACCTTGTCTTGTAAAACCAAAAAGAAAAAAAGAAAATCTTAATTCCAACAAATCCCTAACACAAAATATTCAGGAAATATGGGACACCATGAAAAGACGAAACCTAAGAATAATAGGTTAGAAGAAGGTGAAGAAATCCAACTCAAAGGGACAGAAAACATATTCAACAAAATCATAGAAGAAAACTTTCCCAACATAAAAAAGACATGCCAATGAAGGTACAAGAAACTTACAGAACACCAAATAAGAGTGGACCACAAAAGGAAATCCCCTCACCATGTAATATTAAAAATACCAAACATACAGAATAAAGAAAGAATATTAAGAGCAGCATAGGAAAAAGGCCATGTAACATATAAAGGCAAACCTATCAGAATCACAAATGACTTCTCCATGGAAACTATGAAAGCCAGAATGTCTTCGAGGGATAATCTACCAACACTAAAAGACCAAAGATACCAGCCCAGACTGCTATACCCAGCAAAGATTTCAATAACTATAGAAGGATAAAAACAGATTTAAACAATATGTACCCACTAACCCAGGCCTACAGAATGTTCTGCAAAGAAAATCCCAACCCAAGGAAGTTAACAATAGCCAGAAAATCATAGGGAATAGATAATCCCTTCTTACAAACAGACAAAAGAAAAGAGTTGGAAATCCACATGTAATTCCACAACCATCAACTATTTGAAAACATACAAGAATGAGCAATCAATGGTCATAAATATTCTTCAATATTAATGGTCTTAACACACATGTAAAGAGACACAGGCTAACAGAAATACTCAATAAAATACTGGCAAATCACATCAGAGAACACATCAGAAAACTCATCCACCATGATCAAGTAGGCTTCATCCCAGGGATGCAGGTTTGGTTCAAAATATGAAAATCCATCAATAAAATCCACCATATAAACAAGCTGAGAAACAAAAATGACATGATCATCTAACTTGATGCTGAAAAAGCCTTTGACAAAATCCAACGCCACTTCATGATGAATGGCTTGGAGAGATCTAGGATAACAGGAACATACCTAATCATAATACATGCTGTATACAGCAAACCAACAGCCAACATCAAACTAAATGGACAGAAACTCAATGCAATTCCTCTCAGATCAGGAACAAGTAAAGACTGTCCACTCTCTCCACAACTTTACAATATTGTACCAGAAATTCTAACTAGAGCAAGAAGACAACAAAAGGAGATCAAGAGGATACAAATTGAAAAGGAAGAGGTCAAACTTTCACTATTGCAGATGATATGATAGTCTACATAAGTGACCCAAAAAACTCTACCAGGAACTCTTACAAGTAATAAATACTTTCAGAAAAGTGTCAGGATAGAAGATCAACTCAAGAAAATCAGTAGCCTTACTCTATGCAGATGATAAAAAGGCTGAGAAAGAAACCAGAGAAACATCGCCCTTTACAATATCCACAAACAACATAAAATACATAGGGGTAATGCTAGCCAAACAAGTGAAAGACCTGTATAGCAAGAACTCTGAGTCTTTAAAGAAAGAATTTAAAGAAGACACCAGAAGGTGGAAAAATCTCCCATGCTCTTTGATAGGTAGGATCAATGTAGTAAAAATGGCATTCCTACCAAAAGCAATCTACAAATTCAATGCAGTCCCCATTAAAATCCCATAACAATTATTTACAGTCCTTGAAAGAATAATCAACATTGTATGGAAAAACAAAAGACCCAGCATAGTCAAAACAACCTTATTCAACAAAGCAACATCTTAAGTCATCACCATCCCTGACTTCAAGCTATATTAAGAATTATAGTCCTGAAAACAGCTTGGTATTGGCACAAAAATAGACAGATAGACCAATGGAATCAAAGTGAACACCCCGACATTAAACCCCACATGTATGAACATCTGATCCTCGACAAAGAAGCTGAAAATATACAATGGAATAAAAGCATAACTGGCGGTTGGCATGTAGAAGAATGTTGATAGATCTATGTCTGGCACTAAGTTCAAATGAATCAAAGAACTCAATATAAATTCAGCCACACTGGACCTCTTAGAAGTGAAAGTGGGAGGCACCCTTGTACTAATTGGTACAGAAGACTGCTTCCTGAATATAACTCCAGTAGCACAGACACTAAGATCGAAAATTAAAATGTTACCTCCTGAAACTGAAAATCTTCGGTAAGGCAAGGACACAGCAAGACAAAAAGGCAGGCCACAGAATGGGAAAACATATTCACTAACACCACAACTGACAGAGGGATGAAATCTAAAATGGACAAAGAACTGAAGAAGCAAGTCTCGAAAACACCAAAGAATCCAATCAAAAAATGATGTACAGAACTAAATAGAGAATTCTCAGTAGAGGAGGCTAAAATGGTTAGAGACACTTGGGAAAGTGCTCAATATCCCTAGTCATCCAGGAAATGCAAGTCAAAACAACTCTGAGATACCATCTCATTAGTGTCAGAATGGCTAAAATCAAAAATTACAACGACAGTTTATGCTGGAGAGGATGTGGAGACAGGGGAACACTCCTACACTGCTGGTGGGAGTGTCAACTTGTACAACCACTTTGAAAATCTGTATGACATTTCCCAGGAAAATGGAAATCAGTCTACAACAAGGCCCAGCAATTCCACTCTTACGCATATACCCAAAAGTTGCACATTCATACAACAAGTACATCTGTTCCACTATGTTCATAGCAGCATTATTTGTAATAGCCAGAATCTGAAAGCAACCTAGATGTCCCGCAACTGAAGAGTAGATAGAGAAAATGTGGTACATTTACACAATGGAGTACTATTCAGCAGAAGAAAAACAATGGAATCTTAAAATGTGCAGGCAAACGGATGACACTAGAATTAACCATACTGAGTGAGGTAACCAAGTCACAAAAAGAGAAACATGGTATGTACTCACTCATTTTAGACATGAATAAGGGGGTGCCATCACACAATCTCACTGCCAGAGAGGCTAGGAAACAGAACCTTCATCCAGCGAATGATGAGAGCAGAGGCAGATACCCACAGACAAACCCTGAATTGAACTCCTGGAATCCAGTGTCAGAAAAAGAGAACTGATAGGCAAAGGAGTTAAGACTGGGCTGGTTTAACCCTCAGAAACAGTTGACTTGAGCAAGGAGGAGCTTTTGTACTCCAGATTGATGGCTATGTGGAAAGTATGGGACTGACTCAGACCCCCTAATGTGGGTGTCAGTGAGGATGCCTAGGTAATCTATGCATAACTTGTGTAGAATTTATCCCTTGCGTACAAATAGACTTGGATTGCCCATGTCACAATATGGGAGAGTCTCCCAGCTGGGACACTTGTGGGAGGGCCTAGGACCTGCCCTGGATGAAATGAGAGTTCCTGGAGATCCACCATGGAGGGCCTCACCCTCCCTGAGGATCAGAGTGGTGATTGGGTATGGGACTGGGTGATCTGGTGGAGATGGCGGGGAAGTAGAGGAGAGAGGCAGCTGGGATAGACATGTGAAAAAAGATTATTTTTAACCTAAATAAAAATAGTTAATATTTTTTAAAAAATCAGATAAAAGATTTAGGCAGGGCAGTGATAATGCATACCTTTATTTATTTATTATTTTTATTTTTTCTTCATTATTTTTATTATATTTTTTAGAAAAGAGCTTGCTTCACCTGTCATTCCCAGGTCTCTCTCCCTGCCCTTCAGCACCCCTCAGCATCTTCCCCAGGCTCACACACTATCCCCACTTCCTTCTGCATAGGGGATATCCAGAGTATGTCATTTTGCTCAGGGCAGTGTGCAGGCCCACCCCAAGAGTCCAGGCTGAGAGAGTATCCCTCTTTGTGTTATGGACACACAAAGTCTATTTTCATGCAAGGGATAAATACTGATCTACTTCCAGAGCCCCATAGGGTGCCCAGGACTTCTCCCTAACTCTCACACTCAGGGGATCTGGATCAGTCCCATGCTGGACTCCCAGCTATTGGTCTGGAGTCCAAGAATTCCCACTTGTTCAGATCAGCTGTCTCTGCCACTTTCACCAGCCCATTCTTTGCCCATTTGCTCATCACTCCCCTCTCTTCGTCACTGGGTTGCAGGAATACTCCTATTCTTGATTTCCTCTTTTACCGAGGTATTGTGCAAAAATATTCATGGTATTTTTAATTTTAAAGCTAGCATTAGCCTCTGTAATTCCTCAGAAAAAATGTAGGTTTGCCCAGTCTGGAGTGGAACTGAAAGATTTCTGTTTATTTTTAATACATGTAGTAATTTGCATGTGTTCATGCAGGCACATGCTACAGTGCACATGTGAAGCTGAGAGCACAGTGCATAGGAGTCCATCCTCCCCCTTCTACTATGTGGGTCCTGGATTGTCAGGCTCAGCAGCAATTACCAGCTTCCACTGAACCATATCACCATCCCGAGTTCTGGTGGCAATCATTTACTTCTCTATTGACCTATGACTACTTTCTTTGTCACACTTCCATAGGAATAAATGGGAGGAATGCACTGAGTATCAAGAGAGACATGATTCTATTGGAAAGCAGGGTGTATCTCTCTCTCTCTCTCTCTCTCTCTCTCTCTCTCTCTCTCTCTCACACACACACACACACACACACACGTCATTTATGAATATTTCAATACTGCCCCAACCATAACATTCTCATCACCATTTAAAACTCTGTGGCCACACCCCAGAACTTCCCACCATCTCATTGTTGCTTGCACACTACTCCTTATAGCCTCAGTATAGAATACAAGTTACCGGGGCCGATGTGTGAACCATTGTTCTCACAGAATGATGTTCCCCCAAACATCTTCACAGGTGCTCATCTAATCGACCTGCACATGTGGAGTAAGGTCACTACTGGGGAAGAACACTTACTGGTAATTCCTGTGGAAGTCAGTGTTTTTAAGTAGAATAGTTGTCTTTGCTTGGGTGATTACATCCACATACTAACAATGTTGAGCTTGAGACCAGAGCATTGATAGGGTAGTATCCTGAAGAAAACACATCAGAAGAAATATTTAGATTAAACAAATATTTTTATGAGATTATCATAAAATGTTTCATCCTATGGCATTCACTATTCTATACATTTGTCATTTTATTGTGTTAGTTGAGTACTACTGTCTTAGCAGTTGCGTGAGAATAATGAATTACAGAGTGAGTTAGAACTTGTTGAAAATATATGAAAGGCTATGTTTTAGAGACCTTTTCTGTCTTAGTTTGATTTTCTGTTGTCATGGAAAAATACTGACCAATAGCAACCTCAGGGAGGAGGGTTTTATCCACCTATGGGTTTTGAGAATCATTAAAGGAAGTCAGTGCATGATCTGGAGCCAGGATCTGAAGCAGAGAACAAGGATAAATACTGGTTAATAAGTTGCTACCTTGGGTTAACTCAGCTGCCTTTCTGAACACCCCGAGCACACCTGTTAATGGATATGATACACGGAGTGTCTGTGCTTCCATATTTTAATCATTAATTCAAAAATATCCACCAAAATCCACTTAAGGCATTTTCTCCATTGATAGTCCCTCTCCTAGGTGTGTCAAGTTCACAATGGTTGAAACTTATGACAGACTATGACAGCCTCCACATTGCTTACTTGACTGTTTATTGTTAGATAAATAGAAAGGAAAGGAACAAAGGCAGGTATGGGGAAGTTAGGAAGCACAGTAAAGGAGAATTGCCCTCTGTAGCTTCTCATAAGACATTAGTGGGATGAGCCAAATGGATGGATGTTCTTGTGATTCCTTCATCACATTCAAAGGTTTTGATTAAGACACTTTAAAATATCTCCTGATTTACTTATCTTCACTCCCTGTCTAGCATGTGTGAAGCTAATAATTCCCGACTTTACCTCAAATTCACATCTCTTTCCATCTACTGTCAAAGACGTCCTTCCTTCTGACACATGTTACACAAATTCAACTACTGATGTCCTTTTGTAATTTACTAGACTTGTCCTTCTGGAGGGGTTCCCAACAATCATATCAAATGTTCTCTATCAAATCTAAGAAGACAGATTAGCTGTGCCCCAGTAACAAATTACAGTTAGGGTTATGTCTTCAGAATGGGAAATATGAGAATGGAGGCACATAATGGTTATGCCATTGTCAGTACAAAACCAAAGAAAAATCAACATTTTCTAACCTGGGTAAGAGCCAGGAATGTCCTTAGGCTGCCTGGAAGCATCCTCCTCTCCAGATGTCAGAAATATCAAAAATGTTTGGGATCTCTGATCTAGGATCTGGTTACTAAGTGACTTTACTTTTACTTCCTCAGTGGGAAATTATTAGAGTGACATAGAAGTTCATTAAAGGAAAACCCCTTCTATCCAAGACAGTGAAATATCTTTCCTCACTAGAGATTAAACATTCATGTCATAGGGGTCAATCATGTGACAAAGGGATTCTACCACAAGAAGGAAGGGCCACTCCTAGGAAGTTGGGCTCACTTTAACCCACACTAAAGAGAGGGTTAGAGAAATTATCCCTGTGCTAAAATACTCAACTTTTCCTTCCCAGATTCGCTCCCACTTACATAGATCTTACAGAGCATAGCCATTGTTCTCTGAATTATATTCCTTCTTACAACTGCTCTAACAAGTTTACCCGACTACTTGGCATTCCTTAGGCTTTTCCTAATGCCCCACAACCCACCATGGGACTGGGTCCCACTGAGTGCTCAATTCAATGTTATCTTAACTCAATTTCATTACTACTTTCCATTCCCCTCATCTGAGAAGTTTTAAGATGTACAGATTGCCTATTCTGTTCTGTTTTTCTTTTAAATTGTAATAGAATGATATTCCAGCTTCCATTTGATGAATTTTTGAAGGTATTTGTTAAGGAAATTAAGAACCCCAGGAATGAAATCTAAATTTCCATTTTATAACAAGGTGTTGATAAAGAGATTACCCTAATCTCTGATACCAATACCATGTATACAGTCTCAAGTATCTGTGTTCCCCAAGGGGAAAATACAGGAAGAACTGATGATAGAAAAATAAACAGCTAATAACAGTCATCATACAAATTTACAATTATATTAGCATATTTGCTCAGGCACTTTCTGCATTTTAGAGTCACTATTGAGAAAGAGGTAGTTATAATATGCCTTTATTTATTACTTGACCATGCTTGTAAACACAAACCTCACTTGACCCCTTACCTTGTAGATTATACCATTCTTTGCACAATCTGAACATTTAGTGTTTTGATGATCATATACCAAGGGAACTTCCATTTTTGGTGT